>NC_058415.1:5210739-5264108 GCF_002201575.2 Neomonachus schauinslandi | reverse complement strand
TGAGGTCATATGATACATGTCTTTCTCTTTTTGACTTATTTTGCTCAGCATAACACCCTCCAGTTCCATCCACGTCGTTGCAAATGGCAAGATCTCATTCCTTTTGATGGCTGCATAATATTCCATTGTATATATATACACCACATCTTCTTTATCCATTCATCTGTCGATGGACATCCTGGCTCTTTCCACAGTTTGGTTATTGTGGACATTGCTGCTATAAACATCGGGGTGCACGTATTTATTTTTTGTATATTTATATGTATTTATTTTATATGTATTTATTTAGTTGCATTTATGTTTTTTATGTATATTTATACGTATATATGTTTGTGTAGACATATATATACCTACACAAATAGATTTTAGTAATGTAACACTTATTCTTTAAAAGATGTTCTTTTATGTAACTTATGTAAATTCATAACATAAAAATAATATTATTTATGATTTGTAAATATCCATATGTCAGGGTGCCTGGGTGGCTCAGTCGGTTAAGCGTCTGACTCTTGATCTCAGCTCAGGTCTTGACCTCAGGGTCGTGAGTTCAAGCCCCATGTTGGAGCCCAGTGTGGAGCCTACTTAAAAAAAAAAAAACCCATATATCTAAGTATTAAAATATACCAAAGGGTTACACATCAAATTCATGATAAGGTTGCCTCTTTATGCAGGAAAGATTTCACTTATTCCAGAATTATTTAATGAGATCTTGGGGAGAGGGCGCTGAAGTCAGGAAAGATCACATGGAGCTCGTATGTGAGAGTGGGGACAGGGATGGACACTCATGAGCAAAGATCAATATCAGATGGTGAAGAAATAACACAGGACCCTGTGCTCAAGGGAAACTGCAGGGCTGCTTCAGATTGAGAACCTAGGAAGAACTACTGGGAAGGTGGCTTGAGAAAAGGGGCATCAACCACATTAAAACCTAGGGGAGGAGGACTGCAGGCAGAGGGAGGAGCAAGCACCAGGAGCTCAAGTAGGAGGTTGGCCTGGATTGGGCATGAGGAGCAGGGAGAAAGTGGGAGAGGAAGGCCAAGCCCAGGTCACAGTGACTTTGTGGGCCAAGCCAGCAAGGAGAGGTAACTCCCATCTGAAGTGCAATAGGAGGTATGGGGCCCTATTTGGCAAAGGAATGATAGGACATAATTTATGTTTTAAAGATTCACTCTGGTTGCTGCTTGAAGAACAACTTTGAATGGCAGTGGGGCGCCTGGGTGGCTCCGTTGGTTCAGCATCTGCCTTTGGCTTAGGTCATGATCTCATGGTCCTGGGATCAAACCTGCTCAGCGGGAAGTCTGCTTCTCTCTCTCCCTCAGCCCCTACCCCCAGCTCGTGCTCTCTTTCTCTCTAAGAAATAAAAATTTTTAAGAAAGGTAGGAAGGAAAGAAGGGAGGGAGGAAGGAAGGAAGGAAGGAAAACAAAGGCAGTGGTTAGCAGGTTATTACAAAGTCCATGTTGCAGGTTGAGTGGTTGAACCTGAGGGACAGGGCTGAATAGGGAGAGAGGTGGATGGGTGTGGTATTTGGAAAAATGCCAGATAAATTGAATTAAGAGAGGATGGGACTGTGCTCCCCAGAACCAGACAGATGGATCGACTCTCCTGAACAATTCGGGCCAACAGGTTATGACTGGAAGTGACCTCTGTCACTTCTGGACCAAAGCACTGAAAAGAGAAAAATTAAGAAAAACTCCTGGTTTTTGGCTTGGGTGAAGGGGTGTGTCCTGCTATACTGGGGACATGGCAGGAGAACTGGGTTTTGAGACATGGAAGTTAGGAATTCTTAGTCTATGTTAAGTCTGAGAGGTTTACTAGATATCCCCGTGTAGATAGGTGTATGAGTTGGATGTCGCAGTCAAGGTAACAAGAGAGAGAAGGAGGGGAGAATCATCTGCACACCAGTGATAACTGAAATGTAGTGGTGGACAAGAGCACCAGACAATAGTGAAATTTTAGAAATTTTCTAAAGGGGTCTAGGACCCAGACCTTCTTCTCCAACAGCTAACCATTAAGCACGTTGGACAAAAGAAGAGGAGCCATCAAAGGAGGTGGAGATAAATGTCCAGGCAGCAAAAAGGACAGCCAGATGTTTGGGACATCACTTAAGCCAGGAAGAGAAAGAATTTCAAGGGAATGGTCTACTATGACACAATGCTGTGGAGATGTGGAAAGATGAGACTGGTCATCTGTGGCAGGGGACCCAGTAGAGGGGGTTGCAGGGAGAATGTCAGGTAGGGCAGTGGAGTGGCAAGTGCTGGAAATTCTTTCAAGATTTTCACCAAGAATCAAGTAGGGAAATGAGGCAGTAGCTGTAGGGAAATAGGGCATTAAAGAATTTTTAAAAATCTAGTAGAGACTATGCAGGGTTGTATTCTGTTAGCAATGATTCACAAAGACGGAGAGCAAACGATCATGTGGTAGAGGAGCTTGAAATGGAAAGTCAAGCTCCCTCTCTAACGTTTTGTTTTTATTTTCAAAGACAGGCTGCAAATATGACAGAATGTTAAGGGTAAATGGCGGAAAGAGTGGTATTTGGCCCATGTTGCCCTTTTCTGTATTTTATACATTTTCCCAAAGGGACAGCACATGTTTGCACACACGTATAATTATGGGGTGAAGGTGGGTATTACTTTCTGTGATGGACCCAAAAAGCTGGATTGAGTTTTAAGAAAGTAGTTCACAACTGCATGAAGAATGTTTCAGTGATGTTATGATATTTCTAGGCTCCTAAGTACTTCCAATTCTCTTCCTCTTCCTGAAACATAAAAGACTGTGCTCCCCAGAACGAGGCAGATGGATTGACTCTCCTGAACAATTCAGGCCAACAGGTTATGACCAGAAGTGGACCAAAGCAGTGAAAAGCTGGAGAAGCTCCCTGTGTTATTCTTCTGTTAGAGGAAATCTGATGTTTTGTGTGAAATGAAGGTGTCTTGAGAAGCCCCTGGCAATGCTGAGCTGCCACAGGGAGACTGGTTGCCCTGGAGATTTGCTCAGAATCACAATGAACTCTGCGGGACCAAAAAAATGGACTTTCTTATGTTAAGCTACTAAGATTATGGTAGTGTTTGTTATCAACCCAACACAACATAGCCTAAACCTTATATCTTGTGAATTAGCCTCTACCTACACCATGGCCTAGCCTCTACCATGGGCCACAGAAAGACCCAGCAGAGAAAGATGGCTATCATCCCCTGTAAAGTCAATTTCTTAATAACCTGCCTCGATGTTTATTTTTTTATCTTTTTTTTTTAAAGATTTTATTTATTTATTTGACAGAGAGAGACACAACGAGAGAGGGAACACAAACAGGGGGAGTGGGAGAGGGAGAAGCAGGCTTCCCGCGGAGCAGGGAGCCTGACGCAGGACTCAATCCCAGGACCCTGAGATCACGACCTGAGCCGAAGGCAGATGCCCAATGACTGAGCCACCCAGGCGCCCCTATTTTTTTTTATCTCTTGACATTCTCTCTTCTCTGCCAAAATCACATGGACTGGATAAAGAGGCTTTTCCAGAATGATATATGAAGAAACCAGAGTCTGTTAAGGCTTGAGAGTCAAGCAGAAAGGTAATAGAATTTGTGTGATCCCAAGGCTTCTGTCAGTGGAATGGTCCTCAGGTGTTATGGGTTGAATTGCATCTCGTAAAATTCCTGGGTTGAAGTCCTAACCCCTCTACTGCAGAATGTGACTGTACATGGTTGAGAACCCTGACTGACTTCTGCACCCCGTGGTCACCGTGGCCTGAACGACAGTGAGCTCAGTGTCCTAAAGCCTGGGAGCTTCTGGGCTCCTGGAGCAGGAAAGGCCATACTTTCCCACTGCACTGAGCCTAGTCTGATAGTGGATCAAGGACAAAGTAGGGTCTGGGGAAGCAGAGACGAGCGGAAGGACCCAAAGGACTGAGCTTTTTCTTGTGGGAAAATAGTGGACGGGGCTAGGGTCTCACAGCCTGGTGCAAGTCTGTATCTGTGTGAACTTGCACACATCCTGGATCTGAGTCTCACATCCCATCAGTGACAGGAGTAAATTCCAATGAGAAATCAGTAAGTTGTCTATGGAAGTTTTCAGCGACCCTACAAATGGAGACATGGTTCCCAAGGTAGTTCTCCACACGTAGAAAGTCGATCTCTCCCAGGTAATCTGTGTTCTTGCTAATTAGTATTTTCATGCTCAGCTTATACATGAGACAAGCTATTTCAGGGGCTCTTAAATCCATGAAACCAACTCCTGTGGTTGCTTCAGAGGTAAAGTCTGTAGGCAGCTGATTCCACAGATGCCCATTACTGTGCTGAAGGCTGACCCTTGGGTTCCAACCTGCCATGTGTGTGACTCTAGGACCTGGAAGAGGGTGTCTGAGGGTGCAAAATCCCATCAGGTAAAATGAGTCACAACCATTTGTCTTAGTACCTTATTTTCTCAATGATTCATTTCTGGCTACATGTCACCTACTGTTTTCTTCTTTGTCTAATGATTTTATTTAAAATATGTTCATTATAATAATTTTAATATGACATTAGCATATGTTTAAACCGTCTTAATTATAACATATTATTATAGCTCATTGTCATTTGCTATGTTTTCTTTTGTGCTCATTCTCATTAAATAAAGGAAAAATGTATAATTTTAAAAATACACTTTCTAGAGCAGTTTCAGGTTCACAGCAAAACTGAACAGAAAGTACAGAGAATTACCGTACACCGCAACCCCGTAAATGCACACCCTCCCCTGCTATGACGTCCCACCCCAGAGCGGTACATTTGCCACAATCCATGAACCTACTATGAACCCACTATGCTATGAACCCACTATGTCAATAGTTGAGTGTATTTATGTGGGTCTATTTCTGTGCTCTTTGTTCTGTTTTATGGATCTATTTTTACGTCAATACCACACTGCCCTGAGTAGTGTACCTTCGTAGTAAGTCTTTAAATCAGGTAGTGTCAATCCTCCAACTTTGTTTTTCCCCTTCCGTATTGTGTTCATGTCTGTAATTTCCTTTAAAATATTTCTTCAAAGACAAGAATTAGAAAAGACCATTATGGCAAAATGTTAATGGTTGTTATATCCAGAGGACAAATGCTTTTTATGAAGTTTTCATTATAAAAGGAAAAACAACAGAGAAGTGAGAAGAAATATCATGGCCTTGGCACTAGGGTTTGGAAGTAGAGAAATGGCTGACAGAATTTGTTTCTAATAGCTTTTTATTTTGGATACTTTTAGACTTGCTGGAAAGTTGTCAAGATAGTAAAGTTCCAATCTGCCTTTTGCCCAGCTTCCCCCACGTTATCTTAGCTAACCAGCATTTTCCAAAACCAAAATGAAGAGACTAGCATGGATATGATGCGTGGGTATGATGTACTAACCTACAAATTTATTTGAATTTTACCAGCTTATCTTTTTTTTTTTTTCTTTTTAGCATTCTGGGGATGCACATTGCATTTAGAGTTGCTTAGAATTGTGGGGAACATCAAAGTTTTTAGCATCATAGGGAAAGGTTTGAGAAGCCTGCTGGTTGCATGGAGCTTGCCTCCTCAGTTAAAGTAAGCGAAGAATATAATTAATGGTCAGCTACTGGGTGATTACTAAAAGCAATTCAAGGATAAGAGTTTAATAAGGTGAATAGTAACTTTATAAAGTAAAACTGGAGATTGTTTATATTTGAACAAATAGACCGGAAGACCACAGGACCACCACCACTACCAACAGCAACAGCAACAAAAAAGAGAAGAAAAAACAAAAAACCACCTTTCAGATTTACAAAACATTTGGCCTTTGCTTTTTTGGTTTTTGGTTTTGGCTTTCCCATCACACAAGGTCAAGACAGAAATAAAATAGAAACTCTTACCTATCCATGGAAGTTTTTCAGTAAGTATCTGCACTCAGTGAAACTAAAACCTAAAATACGAGCAAGTGAGCCTCAGTTTTCTGCTTTCTGCAAGTCAGCTTAAATTTAATGAATGAAATCATTACTTTCAAAATTGGTAATGAACAAAGTCAACAGATAAGCCTGGAAATTTCTACGTTAAAAATTCTTTTTCAAGGACAATGCCTAAAGAATTAACATCTTTATTTCATTTGGAAAAACAAAAACATGTATTCATACTGAAAACAATATCATTACAGAGCTCTCATTTTACTGGTCCACGTGAGACCACACCTGCCTACAGGGGAAGGGGGTGACTGCTTTAATCCTTTCCCTATGTGACTTTGACAATGGATCCTCAGGGGGGTACATTTCTCAATATTGACATAAGTTATAATTTCTGTCAAAAGACTGACATGCTGGTCGGTTTAGAAAGGTTTATTTTTGAAATCAAGATAGGCTTGGCAGGTTTTGACACCAAGTCACATGGTCAGACACTGTCCTCTTTGGAGTCTGAGAGGTCCATCTTGCTGAAGATGTGGATTTAAAGCTTACCGGTGTGAATTTGAAGCCTGATTGCTTTACAGGTGCAGCAGCTTGACAAGGCGGAGTCCTCAACTGTCCAACAAGAAATCACATTGCTGTAGACGATGCACAAGGCCTCACTTGCAGGCCTTGTGAGCCTCAGGGTTGAGTAAAAGGAGACTTGATGTGACTCTTACATTGTTCGAAACCAATAGAATGGCTTTTATTTTCAGGTCTAGCACTAAGATATTATTCTGTCAAGACTGGCATTTTTGTGAATTCCTAGTGTTTGTTTCCCCATGGTGATTCCATGCCCATATGAGAAGCAAAAAATGGCATAATAATTAAAATTACAATACAAGAGAACTATTAGAGGGGTCTCCCCTATTGAGAGTTAGATAAAATTTAATGAAATGCTCAATTCTATGCTCTGTGGAATCCCAAAACTTTCCTCCAAAGTCATGAATTTTCCAGATGATGTAAGACCTCATAATCTTCCTGGATGAGAATTTCTGTTTCTTCATTTCATAGATCACTTTGCATCCATGATACATATATATTAACTCATAAATGAAACTAATTCTCTTCCTCAATTTCACCAATCAAGCTAATGAGGAAATCACAAGACTTCTCTTGAAGCCTTCTTCAACTGAGGGCCACAAAATATGAAAAAAGCCAACTGGACATCTTGGAAATGTAAAATGACATTGAAATAAAAATCAGGTAACCCTCAAAATAGATGAATAGAAAATTAGCAGAAAGAGTCAATTATAATAGAATTTATAATTTTAAAATTTATTCTGAAAAAAAATAAGTGCAATTTATTCTGAAATGAGATTTAATGTATTTTAGCTAGAATAAGGACTACACTCTGAACACAGTACAGTGATATTAAGAAATAGAAAATTAAATAAAAGAGAGATTGAAAATGTCACTTGAGATAGACCAATTAAAATTTACTAGAGTTTGAAAAGTAGAGAATAGCAAAGAAAGGGGCATTATTTTATTTTGTCTGCTTAATTCCAAAATACATCAATTAATTTTGAAGTAACTACATGCTCTGCTCTCCCTCAGTTCATTTTGTTCTTGACCTGGCAATGAGATATCCTCAGCATTTCCTTATGATCTATACTATGTCTCTCTTTTCTTGTAGATTTCTTATCTGCCAGTAGAAGTTAAAATGAAACAATGTTGCTCAAAGTGTGCTATACAAAAGGATATTGCCAAAGGCTGTGATGAAATACAACAAATCCACAGTCAAACAAATTGGGAAATTGGTTCTCATGTGAAAGGCTATGGGAACTCCTATAGGAAAGAAACATGCCTAAACCAATTGTAAATTATGTTTCTGAAATGACTTCATTTTGGAACTTCTTTCTCACTTGTAAAATTGAACGATGTCAGACCTTCCACTTCTAACAGAGGACGAAGGTCTGCCGCTCCCTTCCCACAAAAGCAGCTATAAATGAGCAAAAGTAACAAAGCAATTCCTTCAGACAGCTGGGAAATAAACCAAAGTCTTGAAACAATCTGAGAACTGTTCATTCTTGGAAAAGTGCTACATCTTGGGTAAGAACAGAGGACTCGCTGGTGCTCTAGCCTGGGGCTCAGTGGGTGCAGACATGCCGACATGCTGTGGCGGGCTGTGATAACTGCCAGCTTCTCTGTCATGGTAAACAGGGCTCACTGGCAGAAAGAAAGGGCCCCAGTTAACCACAAATACGGCAGATCCCAAGGCTGTGTTCAGGCTCATAAAGGAGGGGAACTAGCCCAGCAGAAAGTATAAGCAAGACTTGAAAATGGCCTGAACTTTGAGCTTGCTCTTCCACCCACACCTAGATACACGGGCAGAGAACAAACGCATCACGAGCTTGAGGAGTTTGAGCACAACCTCTGTTCGAGCCTTGGTCTATTCCTGAGCAATGCAGACACAGGGGTAGTCCCTAGGAAGTCAGAATTATAAATTAAGAATATAAAATTTTTTTGAGCAGAGACATCAGTTTCTGCACACCACAGAACTCACAGTCTGTCAAGACAGGATAATAAACAGAGAAACAAGCAAGTGAACAAAACCGATAGTAACAGCAACCTAAGGGGAAAGTCGGAATCTATATTTGATATGTTATGTAAAGTGTTCAGTTTTTAACCAAGATTAGGAGATGTGAAAAGAAAGAGGGAGCCGTGGCCCACGCTCAGAATGAAAGGAACACATCAGTTCATATATTCCCAGATGTTATACTTAGGAGAGACTTCAAAGCATCTATGACAAGTATGTTCAAACAAGAAAACCGGGTTTAAGGACCTATAGTGTGAAAATAATCTCTATTTGAATAAACCAATAGAGATTCTAAAAGGGATAGAATTTATTTTTTACAAAAATGATCTAAGGAATTTCTGCAGTTGGATAAGGATAATAACAGAAATGAAAAAAATCACCTAAGGGGTTCAACATCAAATCAAGATGGCAAAAGGAAAAGCAAGGAATAGCATATAGATAAATAGCAATTGCCTTATCTGCAGAACATAGGAAAATGACAGAAAAAATCTAAACAGGAGAAACCCGTGGGAAACCACTGAGTGCACCGACCTGTAATAGAAGTCTCAAAGGAGAGCAGAGAGAAAAAAAGCAGAAAACATATTTCAAGAATGAATAGCCAACAATGTACCAAGAAGCTCAACAAATCCCAAAGAAAATAAATACAGAGATCCACACCTAGACACATCATAGTCAAAGATCCAGTCAAAGGTAAAGAGACAATCATGGAAGAAAGAAAGAGAGGGAGAAAGAAAGAAAGGAAGAAAGAAAGAAAGAAAGAAAGGAAGGAAGGGAGGAAGGAAGGAAGGAAGGAAGAAAGAAAGAAAAAAAGAAAGAAAGAAAGAAAGAGAAAAGAAAAGAAATGACTCATCACACACAGGGAAGCATCGATGGGATCCATGGCTGATGTCTAACCAGACACAATGTAAGGCGGAAAATACTGGAAAGGCATATCCAAAGTGCTAGGGGACAAGTGGGGCAGTCCACCAAGAATTCCATTTCCAGAAAAAAGATCCTTCATAACCAAAAGTGAAATAGAGACATTTCCAGATAAACGGAGTGAAAGAATTTATCGCTAGCAGAATGGACATACCGGAAATACTAAAAGAAGGCTATTTGTCTGGGAAAAAAATTTACATCAGATGGCAACTTGAAGCTATAGGAAGAAATAAAGAGCTATGAAAACGGTAAATGTGTGGGTTAATATAAATATTCTGTAAGTGATTTTTTTCTTATTTCTTCTCTTAACTATGTTAAAAAGCACAAGATTGTGCAAGTGGTAATTATAACACTGTATCATTGGACTTACACAAAAGTTGAACATATATGACGATGAAAGCACAGAGGTAGGTTTGCAAATGCATCTATAATAGAGAAAATTTTCTGTATTTTGTCAGAATCAAGTTCTTGTTAATCTGACCTAGGTTGTGAAAATTAGGAAATATTGTAATCCTTACAGCAACCACTTAAAAAAAAAACTCAAAAATATAGTTAAGGATCAACATAGTCTTAAATGCTACAGTGAAATAAATTTATCACAAAGGGTGGTGGCAAGAGGAAAAACAGAGGATCAAAAGACAGGATGTTCTCTGACTGCAACAGAATTAGAAATTGACAACAAAAAGAAAGCTGGTAAATCTAAACATGGGGAAATTAAAGAACTCACTTCTAAACGACCATTCAAAAAATTTCACAAGAGAATTTGGAAAAGATCTTGAACTGAACGCAAGTAAAAAACATGACCTGTCGTCGTTTGGGGGGTACAGCTTCTGCAGGGCTGAGAGAAAAACCTACACACGTAAGTGCTACTATTAGGAAAAAAGAAAGGTCTCAAGTTGACCACCTAAATTTCCCCTCAAGAAACTAGAAAAATATGTAATAAAAAGTCTGACTTCGGTTTTTGATGTTTGACTGCTGATAACTCTTAGGTCTCACTGGCCTGGTTCCCATTCTGCCGCCATCTGGACAAGCTGATAAGAAAGCCCCGGTGCAACCTCCTTTGAGCCCACGGGAAGTTTAAATACACCTGAACATCTGCACCCAAGCTGCAGACCCTAATCACCCTCACAACCGCAGGCCGGTCTTCTCTCCTGGCTTGCTCAAGCAATTCTCTTTCCTGCCTGGGAGCCGATTTCCCTCTCAAGAAAGCATCCTTATGATGATAACAGACATTTCGTTTCCTCGTGGTGGATGCATGTGGCATCTTCAGTTTTGACATCCAGACCAAATTTTGGGTGTGGAGAAAATAAAACGGAGTTCAGTGGAGGGGAGGAATCCAATTAGTAGGACACGGGCAGTCTGGATGAGGAGGGACCAGAGGTCAGGCTGAGAGGATGGCAGCGTGTGTGGGGCCACAAAGTAGCATGGGATCTGAGATAGGGAGGACTGAGGGATTCACAGGAAGTGCTCAATGTGGCATTTTACCTGAGATCCTCTACCTGCAGGTGGGAAACTCACAACCACCAAGATAAGCGCCTAAAATCTGGTTTATCTTAGCAGATTGATGCTTTGATACTGTAGGTGCTTAAGAAATTTAACCAATGCAAATTGTGATCCGGACATGTATCAAAGTTGAACAAATTCTATCTAGTTTTTCTCTTGTCCCAGACAAGCTTGTAAAGAGGGTCCTCTCGTGGAAACTACTTCTTCAGAAGTGAGGGACTGCTCTTCGGGGTGTCCTTTCTGACCGTTCCATCTCGGCTGCGAATATTTGGGTCATCACATGGCTTGGAAAGAGGTGCCCGGATTGCTGTGGATTGTCACTGTGCTTTGGCAGCTCGTCTCTCCCCTGCGCCCCTGCATGGTTATAGGACCTGTTGTGGGGAATAAGTCATCAGTGAGCCTCCACCAATAGAGTTTATTGAAGCTATAAGAGTTATTTTATTTTTACAATCATCGATTCCATGTTTTCCAAGCAGACGTTTAGTGAAAATGGTCACCTTTTAAATGCATGATAAATGTACAAATATGTTTGCAACAACATTTAGGTAAAAAAAAAAAAATGAGGTACTGATTTATTTCAGATGCTAGGCAGTTGTCAAACGATATTAATGTCTGCAAATCAATAGATGAGCCCAGAAGAATTGCAGCGAGGTCTGTGACACAGATGGGCAACATAATGGAGTCCATCTTTCATCAACTTAACCAAATTCCTCCTGTTCCTAATGCCTCTTCCCTTAGGACGAATGGGCTTTGCTGTGGCTTGTGCACAAGCCGTCTCCTACTTAACAGCTGCTGAGGGATGCGTGCTGACAGTGAACAGCCAGATGGTTATTAGAGAGACCCCTTGCATGAATGACAACTCTATGCAGAGGACACAAGACATAGCCAGACTTTTCATCTACGTTTTTAGAAATTTAGAGGAAACCGAGAGCTTACAAATCATACGGACGGACGCTAAACATTGGCCGCACTTAGTTCATGTTTGGCTAAGCAATTAACTAGGGGAAAGCCAAGCCCAGGTTCAGTGAGAAAGAGCCAGGAAAGCAAGCAGAGACCTCTGGGCAAGGCTTGGTGAGTGTGGCCACACTATGAGACAGGCTGATGGGTCAGGGCACACAGAGCCCCACGCTGCGTGTTGAGCCTCTCTCCCAGGGCTCAACCAAATGTGGTTGGAGGGGCTTTATTGGCCAAGTTGCAGAAGAGCCTCAAAAGGACACTGCCCCCTATCATCCAGCAGGAAAGGGTGAGCCCATTCCATAAGAGATGACAGACCTGCAAGAGGATCTACCATGGTTTCTCTTCTGTGAAATCTAAATACCAGTCAGTTCCAGGGAAGAGTCCATGGCCTCCACTCCAGCCTGCCCAATGACTGTCTCCAGGGGACAGCACCCAGGAGTCTACAAGTAAAGCACACACCCTGTTTGATTCTTATGCCCCTGTATTTAAAGAATCATGAGATTTATTGGGGATCCAGAAGACAAAGATAACCATTTGACAGCATTTCTTAACTTAAAAAATCAATCCCAAAAGTTACTTATCAAAGCAGATTGCATATTAGTCGTTATAAGGAATTTAACAGATACGCACAGCACACAAAACTCCCAAGGCCCAGAAGCTAAATCAAGACATAATGAAGAAGATCAGGAGAATATCAACATCTGAAACCATATGTTTTCATGCAAAGAGAAGCAAAGCCTAGGGAAATGAAAGCTAGAGGGAGCGATGCAGAAAGCAAAAGAAGAGAAAACCCAACTTTATATTTTGTGTGTGTAAGAGTGATGAATATCCCTGCCCGCCATTCAAAGACAAAGAAAACAATAAAATACACTTAACTTGGCAAACGGAACAAACCATAAATCACTCATTCAAGAATCCTACCCAAACTAGGAAGTTAGTGACATATAGTTTAAGGGAGAGTTCACAAAGTACTAATTACTTTCTGGGTGAAAATTTAGTTGTGATTAAATCCAGTTTCTAATGCATGATGAATTATCATGCTATAAAATACTGTGCTTTCTAAAATCACTTTCCTTCATAAAACGTGAGGTTCACAACCTCAAAAATTCCTCTAGAGACAGCTCATTGAAAAATGGGACACGGAATCTAAGATAAATGATGAAAACACAACAGGTTTATTCACATGAAGTTAGACAATCAGGAGAGACATGAACACAATTTGATGTCACTGAGGAAACACCAAACACTTTATGTTTTCTAAAAAAAAAAATAAAGATGTTTATGACCCTATACTAGAGAAAGAGAGATAGTATCCCACAGGATTTTTTTCTTTTAGAAGAAATTTTATTAAATGTACTATTTACAATATAATCTAAGCTTCTGGTAAAATGTTTTTTTTTTTTAATAATAAACCATCATTTATTAAAATAAAGTAAAATGGAATGAAAATGCATAATTCTTAGTATTTACAATATTTTGATAGAGTTAATGGTGGAGATTCTGAATTTATAGACTTATTCATGAAAGTCTTCTTTATAGAATTTCGACTATACCACTTTTTCTTAGTTAGCCTGGCTGGAGGCTTGTGCGTTGTTATTGATCTTTTCAAAGAATCAGCTTTTGGTTTTGTTGATTTTGTTTGTTGATTTCTTGCTTTAATTTCATTGATTTCTCTCTAATTTTTATTGTTCCTTTACACCTCCCTACTTTGGATTTAATTTACTCTTCTTTTTCTAGTGGATTAAAGTGAAAACTTAGATTATTGATTTTTAGATATTAGGTCTAAATATAGACCTATCTAGATGTAGATTTTTAGATCTTAGATCTTTCTTCTCTTCTGGAACACTCATTGAATGCTATACATTTCCTCTGGAGCACTGCTTTTAGTACCTTGTAGACTTTGATAAGTTATGGTTTCATTTTTACTTCTTTGAAAATTTTAAAAAAATTTCTCATGAGCTATCTTCTTTGACCCATGCATTATTTAGAAGTGTGTTGTTGAATCTTCATGTATGTTGGGATTTTCCAGCTATCTTTCTGCTATTGATTTCTACTCTAATTTCATTATGGTCTGAGAACACACATTGCATGATTTCCATTTTTTAAAAAATTTGTTAAGGTGTGTTTTATGGCCCATAATGTGGTCTATCCTGGTGACTGTTCCAAGTGAGCTTGAGAAGGATGTGTGTTCTGCTGGTGTTGGATGAAGTGGTCTATAGGTGTCCATTATGTCTGGTTGGTGGATGATGCTGCTGAGTTCAACTATGTCCTTACTGATTTTCTGCCTGCTGACATACCCAATTCTAACTGACAAGTGTTGATGTCTCCAACTGTAATAAGTCCACTGATTTATCTTATTCTCCTTGTAGTTTTATCAGTTTTTGCCTCACATATTTAAATGCTGTAAAACATACTTTATCATTATGTAATGCTTTTATTTATTTTAAGTTTATTTATTTATAATCTCTACACCCAACGTGGGACTGGAACTCGTGACCCTGAGATTAAGAGTCACGTGCTCTACTGACTGAGCCAGCCAGGGGCCCCAGTGCTTTTCTTTATCCCTGACAAATTTCTTTGGTCTGAAGTGCTCTATCTGAAATGAATAGAGCTACTTCTGCTTTCCTTTGATTAGGGTTAGCATGGTATATTTATCTTAATTTCTCTACTTTTAATCTATATGTGTCTTTATATTTAAAGTGGGTTCCTTCTAGACAACATAAAATTGGGCCTTGTTTTTTGATCTACCGACAGTCTGTGCCTTTTAATTATTGATATAGTTGGATTAATATCTACCATATTTGCTACTATTTTCTATTTGCTGTCCTTGTTTCTATGTTCCTGGTTTTGTTTTCCACTCTTTTTTCTGCATTGTGTGGCTTAAACATTTAGTATGATTCCATTTTCTCTCCTTTCTTAACATATCAATTATACTTACACCTTCTCTTTTTTTATTAATAGACTTTTATTACTTCAATCACTTTTATTTCTTATTTTTATTTATTTTTTTACTTCAATCATTTTTAATTGGCTTTGTCATATTTATGCCTCTTATTGTAAAACCACCATAGGTCTCTTTGGAATTAAGTAGATGTAAACGATTAATAAACATAGAGGCAAAATCAAGCTAACATATCAATTGCACATAAGAAAATGAAAAGTCAGCTCTTTTAATCCAGGGAGAGATAAGAGGAAAGAAATCACCTTTAAAATTAAAAACACATTTTAAAAATGTAAATATTAAGAGTGGTATTGCAATTATATCTTGATTTTCTTTGGTTTATGTCATCTGGGGCATTGACCTCATGAGTCAGGGGAAAGAGAGAAGCCAGGGAGAGGGATCTTTAAACACCAGGGAGAAGAGAGTATCTGATAGTGTCAAAGTGTTCAGATAATCAGAAAAATCAGGGCTGAAAATATGGCGCTGGGCTGGGAAAATGGTGGGCCATTCATCGGCTTGTACAGAAACTGGATGTTGTTCCCGTAGGGACGAGTTCTCTCCTTTTGGAACATTTGCTGGGGCTCTGATCTCTTGGATCAGAGGAAGTGCAGAGAAAGCACCATTTGTCTTAATTGAACCCATGCTATTCAGGCTTTTCCCACTTCCCATGAACTTGGATCATATTTATAAAATACTAGAATTAGTACCAAAGTAAAATTTATGCGAGAATGACTATGCACATTTTTGAGAGACTCTGATGCTTAATGCATTTAAAAATTGCTTATCTTATTAAATAAGATAACCAAAACTTATTATATTTAGTTGGATTATTTATTTAATGAACTTTGAAACTCACAGGGTTTTTTCTTTGAATTGGAAAAGTTTGGAAAACAGAAGTTTTATGGAAAAGCTGTAAAGCTTGCATTTGACCTGAGCCTCAAACTCAAGAGATTATCTCATCTTAAAAGAACTCAGCTGAATAAAGAAGAATCCAAGACACTAAAAACATGGATAAGGTCAGAAGTAGCATCTTCTGAATGCAGAATTCAGCAGATAACGTAGACATAAGGAATGTGGTAAAATTCAATTAAAAATCTAGAAATATATTACTTTGACATTTTGCTTCCCCAACAGAGTCCTAGTGCAGAGTGTCTGCGTTTGGGTTGTGTTTCTAGTAGGTGTCCAAGTTCCTTAATATACATATCAGGGGAAAGAAGGAAAAAATAAAAGAAGTACCAAGGGCTTCCAATTCAATTCAAAGCATTGTAATGTTTATCTCTACTCTCTCACCAAATCTTTTTAAAAGGACAGTAAATGGATTTTAAGAAAGACATATACCCACAGAACTATGGTAAAATAGAGAAGATAACAGCAATATAATTTTGCAAGCAAGACAACAAACCCAAAGAAACCAACCCCAGGCTGGGAGAGGGAAAGCTGAGGACACCTAAATCCGTGTTGCCGAAGTCGCCGGAGCCTGAGGAGCTGGTGACAGCCCACGTCCCTGGAAATGCAGGCAACCAGCCCTGCAGCAACACCCCGCCCCAGGGAATGTGTCCAAAGTCGAGGGGGTGACAAGGGACAGTAACACCTGGCTGCAGAATCATCGGAGACCATCCTGGAGGCTGCCCACCTCAGTCAGTATTGCCTTCCCGAGAGAGAGTCTATGTGAGAAAAGACCATCTTTGGTAAGAATTAAGTGAAGTCAGCCTTAGAAATGAGAAATGTTAAATGCAGTTTTCAGAGCTTTGTCAGAGATGGAGACTGGAGAAAATAATAGAAAATAGAAAAATGCATTCATGCAAAAAATGAAGATGTTAGGAAAACCCTGCAGTATAGATAGTCGTTACTCACCTGACTGATTTCTTCCCCTCAGATCAATGGACTGACTTTCAGACTCCTAGACGGCTATTTTAAGAGTTATAGATAAAAGTTCAAGGTTTGCGAATGCTGCTTGGCCTCAAATTCTCTTGACGTGTTGACATCGTTCAATTATTTTCATTTGTCATTCAGCTATAATGGTAGATCCTATCGTACTGAACTTGATAAGTTGATCAATAAACTGGCTTGTTATGTGTTGGTTAATTATTACTGCTGTGACATTATCCACTATTTACAAGTAACCATTATGTTCCTAAGCATCAGGTGAAACTTTTCATCATGACTCTAAAAAATGTGCAAACTTGAACTCTGGGTATCCTTTTGTGGTCCAGACCATCGGCTTTTAGCGTATCTGAAGTGGTTCTGAGATCAGCTGAGCAAATGGGCAAGCCCGAAGCCTTGGAGCCCTCCCCCCCTGGACGGCTCATTTTTGCCTCTCATCAGAATGACAGCTGAAGACTGGTCCTTTCTTCAGTGTGGCTTTTCTGCTTTCCTCCGTGGAGAACCCACAAAGCTAGAAGACGATGCTAAGCGAATCATGTGGGTTCCACCGCTGTTATTAATGACTTCTATAACAAATGATGCTCAGTTTTAAAGAGCAGCATGGGGACTGCACAGTCTCTGCCAGATCTTCCTCACCAAAACCCACATAAAGCTTTAGAGGTAGCCAGCTGATTTATTAAACGGAAATGGGAAAAGAGATGAAGGGGGATCATTATTTCATCAGTAGAATGATGGACGAATACACAGAAGAATTTTGAATGAAGCTAGGATTACTGCGTGACAAAGGAATGGTACCTTCCCTCTTGCAGACAGCACTTTGAAGGGAGGAAACTTAGGCAAGGAGGAGAAGAGAACACTGAAAGAGAATAGGCTGGAGAATGGAGGCCAGTGACGGGAAATTGCCGAGCGGGCAGCACCTGCTCAGGGGGCGGGGCCTCGACAGAGACAAAGCACAGCCCCCACTGCTCCCGAGCACACCTGTCTCACCTCAGCACCCCCTACACAGGACTGGTGTAATTTAAATTATAGAACGTCCAACAGTGTTTGCTCGACGGCCTTGGTGTGCATCACAGGTGACAATGGCAGGTGCAGGTGTGAGCCTAACCTGAAGGAAGAACACAAGAGGGTCCTATGGAAGCCACTGGAACCAGTGTCAGTGAGGACCATTTGTATAAAAAAATAACCCAATGGTCTGATCTTTGACTTTTTTAGCACTTTTCTGAAAATATACTGCTTCTAATTGACTTAAAAATCAAGGAAGAAAATTGTAGTCACACCTCCAGATGGGAAGAAGAAAAAGGCAAGTCGAGACCTCAGGCAGCAGCCCCCTAGACTGTCCCCCCTGCCGGGGAGCACGCAGCCTGGGTCTGCCCCAGACACACATGCTAGCTCCTACAGTGCATGAGCCCACTTGAAGCTACTGAGCTGCACTTCCTGGTAAGTAGTGAGTAATGGAGGGTGAGGAGTTGTTCCCCCATCAAATGGCCAGACCCCAGGGAGCGATGGGGCTCAGTGGTGGAGAAGTTACATGAGGATAGGGCCTCTCTCCTTGCAATATATGACTGTGACCTCCTTTTTCTGGTTTCTAAGATTCCTAATTTAAAAATCCTTTTAGAGGGATGCCTAGGTGGCTCAGTCGGTTAAGTGTCTTCCTTCGGCTCAAGTCATGATCCCAGGGTCCTGAGACGGAGCTGCGGATTGGGCTTCCTGCTTAGCGGGGAGCCTGCTTCTCCCTCTCCTACTTCTCCCCCTGCTGTGTGCACTCTCTCTCTGTCAAATAAATAAATAAAATCTTTTTAAAAAATCCGTTTATAGCGTCTTCTCTTCTCCTTGTCTGGAGAGACAATATACCTAACATCATGGACGCTGTCTACTGATTTGTGAGTAGAAGAAAATAATGTATTTTCATGATGATAAAGTACATATCCATACTTTAGCGTTTCAGAAAACAGGATTCTTCTTTCAAATAATACTTGCATTTCAAAGTAGTGATGTTTATTTTCTGATCTTTACTAAAAACTTGTTTATTCTATGTTGTATCTTCCATTTTATGGTATTTTGGAATCTAGGAAACATGGAGGAATGAGGCTTTTTCTGGCCTTAAAAAAGTAAACATTTATTGTTGGGGGTGACTGGGAAAAATAAGAAAACAAGGTCTGTGAATGTGGTCCTTGATATAAAAAGGATGATTGGAGGAGGAGGATGGGGAAGGCAGGAAAGCTGAAGGTTTTACCCAGAGGAAGAGGTGGGGGAGAAGGTGGGGCGCCCTGCAAAGCTGCTGGTCTCCCGTTGTGGAGGACAGATCGCTGTTAGGACAGGCAGTTGTGTGAAGTCATCCCTTAGCTGGAATCCATTTATGATCCATGCGGACATATTTAAAAGGAGAGTTGTTAGAGCTTTTGGACATAAAGCCATCCAGAGAGGGAAGGATCTTGAATCTTTAGGGGTTGAAACTCAGCAGCAGGGAGGAGAGATTCACAAAGAGGAGAGAGATGGAGAGCCACCATGATTAGCAGAAGGGACTCCATAGCCTGTTGGAGGAAGGGAGTTGGGAAGCAAGGAGGAGATGTTCTGCCTGAGGAGGAACCTGCTGTGAAGGATGGTTTCTGTCTGGGACGGCATGTGTGAGCACCAGATGTTCTGACTGCTCTGTCCACAGCCACATCAGGCTCAGGGAACAGCTCAGAGACCTAACACCAAAAAAGGGAATAAGCAGTGTGAAAGGCACAGGTGTGCACACCTTGGCGAGATGTTTTATTTTGCAGCCAGTGCTAAGCAAAGTGAGCCGTCAAGGCACGAAGACCACCAAAGGGGTCTTGCCCTCCTTGGTAAACCCTGCTTGCCTGGTCATTGGAAATCGGGCGGGAAAGAGACACTGTGGGAGAAATAATTAGGCACAAAACTTGTTGCTGGCTGAGAGAACCTCTCACAAAGCAGAAGACAAAGAAAACATCCTCATTGTTGAGGAAGTAGGGAGCTGCATGTCCCAGGCAGCCCGCTCAAGAGATTGCAGAGACAGAAGGAAATCTCACCCTTTCATACAGCTGAGCGGCTACGCCCGGTGACGTGCATGATCTCAGGGTAAATGACAAGCTGCCCTCGAGGACGAGGACTGGAAAGCTCCATTTGTCACACGCAGTTCATCCTAAAAGCACCTGGCACTCGGGGTGGCCACCTGTGTTAGTTGCCTTTATCCAGAGGGAAAAGAAACTTCTCCTGTCTTCACAAGAAGAGATCATTTTAACATTTTGGGCCAAGCAGTTGTGTTAGTCTCCTACTTTCCCACTGAGATTGGGAGATGGGGCATCATCTTCCTTGATGATTACATTTTAGAGATGGGTCCTGGGTCCCTGAGAGTAACTTCCTTGGGATGTAAAGTAGCCAGAAGCTTGTTTAGGCTTTAGAACGATTTCCATTCATCTCAAAAGGGAAGAGCAAGAATTTATAATTACAAGTTTTCTAAAGTAAATGTTCTCAGAAAAGGGAAGGAGAAAATTCTTTTTCCTTCTTTTGCACCTGGGACAACTAAAAAAAATTTTTAATTGGTATTTGCCCTACAGTACCTGAGGTTTTACTTCACCAAAAGAAAATTTCCAGGCCTCAAAAGCTCCCAAGCATGCTTTGTTTGCCCCATAGGGGACTATATTCATTTTTAAGTTTGCCATCAAAATTTAAATATCAGAAGATGGCCCATGAAATCCAGACTTTCCGCGTCTCAGAGAATTCAGAGTATTTTGTGGCAGTCAGCTGGAACTAAGATTAAAATATTAAAATGTCATTCCACTGTTATTTCAAAGTGAATTTATTTACTGTTAATGAGCTGCATGCTAGGTTAAAATCTATATTGCATGGCGCCGGGAATGAGGACATTTCTAGATACAATAAAAATGATCATTCGTTGAGCACCTATCATGTGCCATGCTGTTTTAATCATCTCCTCTTCACCCCCTTGGTGAGGGAGGGACTCCCGCTCTAGAGGGACGGGGACGGCCACACACATGGACTGGACAGCAGTTGGGTAGTCCCATATACTCACAGACTGGGCAGGGGAGGCCAGTGCACACACCACGCAGGGCCACACGGGGCGTGCACTTGGGAGCCAAGCGAGCTGGCAGGTTGTGGGAGGCAGCTTTGTGGGGACAAGAGGGTGGGGCACCCCCAGTTCCCACAGGAGGATGAGATGGGTTTCTTTGAATGATCCTGCAGTCTGGCAGGGAGTGGGAACCTGCTACTCAGGCAGAAGCAGCCACCTCACCTGGTCTGCTGGACAAGGAGGATTGTTTGCGGGCAGGGGCGGGAGGCACCTTACCCACAGGTGCAGAGTGCGGAGGGGAGCTTGAGGTCAGGCTGTCCGAAGCTCTGCCAGCTTCCCGTGTCACTTAATAATACTAACCTTAGATCTATCACCCACCCTTGCATATTGACTATTTTAATGCTCATAGCACCTTTATGAAGTAGTCCTGCTCTCATGCCCACCTTACAGATGGGGGAGCTGAGGTTTGGCAAGGGAAGAGATTTAACCACAATCACAGCTAACTACAAGTAACTGGGATGAGTTAGGCTCCAGGGTCCAGGGCTCCAACGCCTATCCAAGGAAACTGATAAAATGACATCGTCTCCTGAGTTACATTTTACCAAAATACTTGTCTCTATTATTTAATCTTACTATTTTATTTTGATGTAGTTAAGTCCTGTACCAAAATGTACTATAGGCTTTGACTTCAATGAATCAAAGTGAAATGAAATCTGGAGTGGTGGGGGTGGGAGGGATGGGGTGGCTGGGTGATAGACAATGGGGAGGGTATGTGAAGTGAGCGCTGTGAAGTGTGCAGGACTGTTGAATCACAGATCTGTACCTCTGAAACAAATAATACAATATATGTTAAAAAGAAAAAAAAAAGAAGAAGAAGATAGCAGGAGGGGAAGAATGAAGGGGGGTAAATCGGAGGGGGAGACGAACCATGAGAGACGATGGACTCTGAAAAACAAACTGAGGGTTCTAGAGGGGAGGGGGGTGGGAGGATGGGTTAGCCTGGTGGTGGGTATTGAGGAGGGCACGTTCTGCATGGAGCACTGGGTGTTATGCACAAACAATGAATCATGGAACACTACATCAAAAACTAATGATGTAATGTATGGTGATTAACATAACAATAAAAATTTTTTAAAAAAGAAAAGAAATTTTTACAGTGTCTTCAGTAATAAACCAGTAATTCAACCTTTAAAAATGCTATAAATAAAAATAAATAGATAAACATTAGAAAAACCATCTTTGCCTCTTGAGGTTAATAGATTTCCAGAGTAAGGTGCTTTGATTCCAAAAATTGTTTTTACTTTATTGAGCCAAGACCACTAAATGATGAAGCCAAGCACTGATCTATGAATGGTTCATGGAATAATTACCCCAGAATGCTGGTAGTTCCCAAGAGCAACTGTGAGGAACAATTGAGAAAGACTTTGAAGTGGGTGAAAAAGATTATTGGGTGTCATGTTTAACACATTTTCTGTTACCTCTGTCTTTGAGCTATTTTATAACGCTTCAAGTTGTAGAATTTTTATAGTAATGCAAGTATTCTTATCCTTAGAAATGCAAATTAGTTCCTAGAAATGCAATTGAGAATTATCATGTGGACATTGAGCAGCTTTGCATCTATTTCATACATTTATTTGTAGCATTCCTGATGACCTGTAAATGTTTATGTGTTTTGAATCCTCTGTTTAACTACTTGTAACATTTTCCCAGTTCCCTTGTGAGAAATAAAACCTTTGACACATGTTTATCTTTTTAGTTATATGACTGTCATGATTTACCTCTTTCTTTTTAAAAAAGTATCATTTAATACAACTAACTATTAAAATGTTGCCTTTGATCATTGAAATTACATGATACAACTCTGTGGTATGGATGTAACTTAAATTTGTATGAGCAAATGGTAACCTGCAGTTAATCAGAAAATTGATTCTCTTTGGTGTTTTAAACATGTCAAAACTAGTTCTGGCCCTTAAAACTGAATATCTAAGAATCAAAGTCAGTAAGGCACATGGGAAGATGAACTTGGTTCTTGGACAATGATAACAACTGTCTTGTCAAGCCACAGTAGTGTAGTGTCTACAATTAGAATCATCAGTTCGTGTCCCCATGTGAATTAGTTCAAAGGACACCTGCTGGGGTCAGGTGTCCTCTGCTTCTCTCGATGCCCTGGGTGAACACTGGGCTCGGCGCCCACACAGCTGCTCTCCGCGTCTGTTCCCTGCACACAGAGTGTGTCCTTGCCCCCCAGGGTCTGGTTTAAGTGGCTGTGACAAGTGGACTGAAAGGCCCCGTTGGGCAAAGACAATTCAGGCACAGTGTTCTGGTTACTTTTCACTGTAATTTAATTCAAACTTGGGGAAGAGTTTTGAGAGTAAGACGAAAAATTGCCCCCTCCCCATATTGTTACGGCTAGTCTTTGTTTTCTGGATTCAAATTGTATTGGCCCTTTTTCCCTTAAGTACTTTATTAATTCGGTATTTCGGTATTTATTTATTCGGTATTTCCAAAGAGCACAGACATTCTCTCATCTAACACTGTACAATGATCAAAATCAGAATATTTAACTCGATACAATACTGTTCACTAGTGCACATTCTGCAGATGTTGGCGATTGTACCAACATATGTCCTTGATAAGTATTTATTTTCCAGTGCCGGCACCCAACGCAAGATCACAAACTGTCATTATTTGCTTACTTTTCCTTTGATTCAGAAGAGCTCCTCAGCGTTTGTTGCCTTTCTTGACCTTAACATTTGTAAAGATCACAGGCCAGTCATTCTGCGGAGTGTCCCTCATGTGGTGATTGTAGATGTTCTCTCATGAGTGTCAAAATGTTATGCATTTTGGACGTAACAACACAAAAGCCATGTGTCCTGTGCTGTATACCGTATCAGAAGGCACACTACTCCAGTCTGTTCCTATATTGATCACTGGAGTAAGGTCAATAAATTTCAATCGTTCCATATAGACAGTGGAAAAAGTTTAAGGATCTCATGATCAATCATCTTTATCAGACACGAGAAATGGCCATTGGACACCAAAATTGGCATTTGATAAATCTATAATATGCCAAAGGAGATCTCCATCCCCTTGTCCTTGAGGCACGTGGGCAGGGCTTCCGGCTTCACATGGAAGGCGTGACAACTGGAGCGTTCCTCCAACCTCACAAGTGGCATCCAGGAACGCTGTGTGGCCAAGTTTAGCATACATACAATACCAAATGAATTATTGGCTATGTGTGTGCAGAATAACAACCAGAGAGTAAATGAGAAAATTTTTCACTGTAATGAAAGATTTTATGAAGCTGGTTTCTTTTTTCTCATTTTCCTTTTTTATTGTTTTTGTGTTTGTTTGTTTCTTCCTTTTCCTGCCTTCCTGTCTTTTTTAGTCTAATGTAAGACTTTCTTTATAGCTATGTCTTCAAAGTAAAACACTCTTAAAATACAATTATGAAATAAAAAATGCCACTTGCCACACGTCTATGCAAATCAATTATGACTATAGATTGTTCTACGGTGGTCTTTAAAAACAATTCTTAAGTTTTGTTGATTTGTGCTGCATTTACTCTGCAAAGACAAATAGCGGTTGTATTAATTTTGATTTAGGATGATGTATTTTGTTCTGATTCAATCTGAGAAGTAATGAGTCTTTCTTCAATATGTATCATGTAAGACTGTAATTTCACCAAGAAAGCCCAGCACAGCAACTTTCTTCATATTTATGAAATATTAATTAAAAGTAGTCAAATATATTTTGCTTCCAACAGTGTGTAGAGAGAGAGAATTAGTTTTCCAATGTACCAGTTTTGAGCATGTTAAATAGCTAGATAGTCATAAAAGTTTATGCAAATAATGGTTAGGAGCTAACTCATAGGATATTATATATGACATACCTAAAAGTGGATATAAATAACATTCAGCTTTCTGGTGGTATCTGGGGAATGAATTTCTGATTTAATTAGTTCTATAATCTCTATTTCAGAATTTATAAGTATTGAAAATCATCCAATGGTTGCAGATAGCTTTCAGCTGATAGAACTTTATTCAATTTAGTGCCTAACATTTTGAAAACAATTTTGAACTAAATATGATATAACCACATGAGTCATCTTCTCTAAACTTTTTGCTAATAGCCTTTAAAACACAACCATTTGAGGTTGTGAAAGGAAACATTTTCCTTTATGTAATAAAGCATAATGCATTTCTCATTAATTTCATGTAAATCCCATTCACTGATACTTTAAAAGTAATGATTCATGGGAAACAGTGTCTTATAAAGTGAAGAACGTGAGGTTCAGCCTTTCTGATGCCCACACGCTAAGAAAACACTATACTAAGAAACACCAGCTTTGCAGTGAAATTTCTCTTTGACAACGTGAAGGAGCACAAGTATGTCTATTTCAATCTAAACTGTCTCTCTCCCCTAACCACTGTGCTACCACAAACACACCCTAATATGTTTGGGGAAAAATCTCTTTGGGCTCTAGAGGTAAAGTCTGAATATTTTTCTTTAATAGACTGAGTTACATACCCGCCTAATTCGGCAATGACTTTGTCAAATGTGAGGGAACTCAGTGGGACTTATCCATCCTTCAGTGATGCCAACCTCTCATTTTGAAGCCACATTTCAGGTTAAGAGGTTGCCCACCTTGCTCTGTTTTTCCTGCTGCCATCACTCTCCCTTGGTCCCCCACCTTCCAGTGGTTCCTGTGGCCATCTGCTGTACGATGTTCTACCTGCCTAGGGATAAAGGGGTCCAGGGGGAGGTGGGAATTAAGGTTAGCTGCCTCTGTCTGTCTAGATTTTTCCAACAAGCCGGTTAGCTGCTAAAACAAGACGTCACCTTGAGAGAGACAGAGAGAAAGAGAGAATCCTTGGCCCCGATGACAGGTGTCTTTTTTTTTTTAATACTAGGAGTCACCTAAAAAGATTCTCCAGGGAAAAACTATCTATCTGGTCACATTAGGAAGACAGGTACAGCCCGGGCAGCAGAGGGGCTGCTGTCATCTGCTTGGACCCAGGAAGGTTGTCCCTGTGTTAAGCTGTGTCACCCCGTGGGAAATGACTCCCACTTCCTTCTCAGAAAAGCCAGCTCAGGAAGCAGCCATGGCGGCCCAAGTAGGCACACACGTCCCTTGCTCAACAACCCCTTGGGCAGATCCCTACTGATGCCTCCAATGGACCAGGAACTGTGGGGGCACGTGGGCACGCAGAGGCCTGGACACCACATGCCCTGTCATCCCACATGCCTGCTCTCTCCTGAGGAGGTAGACACTGACAGGTTTCCTTTCAGACAAAAGTAAACACAGAAGACAGTGTGGACACAAGGAGCCGGGGATCAGTCCAGAAAGTTCAAACCAATTCACTCAGTATGTCTGGAGTGTTCAGTCAAGGAGGGGATGTAAGATGCATGTGTGCATGCGTGTGTGTGTGAGTGTGACGTGGTGTGTATCATGTACGTATGGGCGTGTGTGCGGGGTTGTGTGTTATGCGGCGTGGGGTTTGTGTAGATGTGTGTTTGTGGTGAGGGTGTGGGGAGGGGAGTGGGACTGAAGGTGGGACCAGAGGACAGGCTTGTGATTCAAATAGTGAGCGTTTACTGAATTTGCATGATACAGAGCTCAGATTTTTATTTTAGGCTAGTTTGTGACCTTTGGGGTAGATACTATAGAATAAACATATCATTTCTTCTCTGCCGTGTTTTCTTCAATACAAATCATGCCAGTTGCTCCGTTGTTACTGCCGGTATTTCTAATTATTCTACAGTTTAGTGCCTCGGTTCAGGCAGATGCAGGAAACCTCTTTAATTAACTGCATCTAAGGAAATTCAGCTTAGCAAAGTCGTGACAAATACAAGACAAGGGCGTCCGGGCTCTCCTGGTCCTCCACCAGCCTCGCCTCCTGGCAGGTCTGACCTAGACTGTGTGCTTCAGCTCATACACACTCGGAGGGGATGGTCTGAATGGTTTTCTGACCTGTGGTCTCCAAACTTCTCCCCTGGAGGACCTGGCCAGTTGTGTGCTAGGGCTAAGACCCACCTCCCAGGGCCCCCTCCCAGGGCAGAGCTGGAGAAACTGCGAGTCCCTATCTCTTAGCCTCTTATTTCGGTTTCTCTTCCAATCAGATCCCTGTGTTTACACATTTTGTCTGCAGGCATATAAAGACCATTAATTAGACAATGATCTTTTTAAAACTTATCAGGATTTAACTAAAAATGTTCCTCGCTGTTTTGTCTTCTTTTCCCCTGGGATGATGGGGTGGGGATTTTGTTTTCTGTGGCTATGTGGTATGTGAACTGTCACCCTTTGCTTGTGAACCCCAAAACTGTGTGAACCCCAGAAGCCTAAAGGAAGGCATGGGCTTCCCTCATCTCTCCCCCTCCCTCCGATTCCTGGAAGTGACCCTCTGTCAGTTGGATGCCTCCGAAGCAAGAGGATCACAGAGCACTTGGAATTCATGCTGGGGGCAGGGACGGGGCCTGAGCACTGTGGTGCTGTGCCCCCTGCCACACCCCTGCTTAGAGCACTGCACAGACTGGTTGCCTACAGAAGGGGGAGAATGTTGGCTGAGCCCTAGCCTCCTCATTTATCTGTGAGTTGTTCAATTCTATTCCAATTAATTTCTTATGTTGCTCTGGAGACTGTTTCTGTGGCTGATAGGCAAGAAGCCCTATGTTTGCAGAATTTGTCTGTGGTGCTGGTGATCTCATCCACTGGGTCAGCCACTGTTGCTTTACTCATTTCACGTTTGGAGTCCTGGATGTGCATCGTAGCAAGTGCGTCCTGATTTTGCAGATCTGAAAATGTCTTGTCAGGGTCACAGAACTATGGAGCCTCAGAACCAAGATTTAGACGTGGGTCTACCAACCTTAAAACCTCACATTTTTCCCTGAATTTGCTTGCACAAAAAAATGGTAGTGGTTGGAAAACTTTTATCAGGATTTATCCGGTTCTCTCTTTACAGTATATTATCAATTACCCATACTTAAATAAAAATAATCCATAGAGGCTCAGTTTTCCACATTGTCTTTCAGCCTCAACTATATGTGCTTAAGCATCTATTGAAAGAATTAAAAATATAATGTATTATTTCCTAGCTAATGCAAATATAGATGTTGATAAGAAATAGAGCCAAGCTCCTTCTGGGAAAAAACAAAACAGAACAACAAAAACAAAACACACACACACACACAAATAATGGGCCTAACAGAGTTTCTAGCTTATTCCTATTGCAGCCACCCTGAACAATTTCATTACCCTGCAAATTTGTCTACCTCTAGGAAATTTTGTGTCTCTCTCTAAGTTAGCCAATGATCCTTCTATGGAGCCCCACAAAACCTAAGAGACATTGAAAAATTGGACACCCAATGTCAGATTCGCAATAAAATGTAACATCTATTGGGGAAAATGAATGGGAATTGTAGTGAGCGGGCTTGGAGATGGCCCCCAATCCTCCCCATTTCTCAGCACTACTCTCCCCCATACTTTGTGGAATCTCTTCCCCCTGAGTGTGAACTGGACGGCCTCACTTCCACAGCCCAGAACACAGCAGAAGCGATGGGGTGTCCCTTCTCACGCTCCATCCCAAGAAGATCAAGACATCTAACTGTGGGGCTTCTCTCACTCTCCGTCGGGCTACTGGCCAAGCTGTCAGGTGGCCCAGGAGAGAGGCCCACGGAGCGATCTTGGAAGCCGAACTTCTGAGGCCTGCAAAGGCCACATGCAGGACAAGTGGACACAAATGCTTCAGCCCAGCCAAGCCTGAGACAGGTGATGGTGGCAGGGCCACCAGCTTGACTGCAGGTCCCTGGAGACCTGGGGCCAGAGACCTCCGGCAAAGCCACGTCCAGATATCCAACCCACAGAACTGTGACATCACACATGCTGGTGGATTTTGAGCTGCTACATTTTAGGGAAATTTATGATAGAGAACTAATTTTGATAAAGAACTAATAATAGAGAAATTCAGACACAATTAGCAGCTCTCCCTCAGAGTTGGACTTGAGAAATGATAGGGCACTTCACCATGGTGGAAACAGGTCCTGATAAGTATCTTTGTTGAAGACTAGTCTTCAAGGAAGGACAAACTTAAAACCAGTGCAGGGGTCTCAGCAGCAAGTTGAGTCATACAGACAACGCTGCAAAGGACAAACAGAAGCCACAGGGAAAAAGGACAGAGCCTCCTAATCAAGATACTGCTAGAACAAGCATGCCTGGTATGCCCAGCTGAACTTCGTTGTTATTCTGGAAATAAAATAAACAGAACAAAACAAAACAAAGTGAATACTGTTGCACTGAGGTGATGGTGGGAGAAAGGATATAAAATCCATTATTTTTGAACAGCCCATGTGCTCCTAGAACGGAAGTGGGCACCAAACACCTGCACTGTGATGGTGGAGCTTCTTCCTTTTATGTTCCTGTCAACTCAGAAGCACTTGCAATTTTATTAAAAACTTTAAGAACTAATCGAGTTTATTATTGATTTAAATATCAACGTTGTTCTCTTATATCCTATGTATTTTTTTCTGTCTCACATGCACTTTGTTATCGACTGCACAGCCTCTGAAATAACCATTACGATTTGACGTGTAATATTAATGTGTGGAGTCAATAGTGTGTGGGGGTGGGGGGGAGATGGGAATCTAGAAATGAAATCTAAAATGCAGAAATCTTAGGTTGTAAGGTTGTTTAAGGCCCTTGAGAGCAATTTGATAAATTATTGTCCAAGTACAAGAAAGAACACTTTAGTGACCCAAAGGGCTGAGCAGCTTCAAGTTAAAATCTGTTTCTAAGGAACAGTTGGTCCACTGGGAGAATCTGCTGAAATTTAAGTCAAGAATATTAACTTAGGGACTCCTGGGTAGCTCAGTCGGTTAAGCGTCTGCCCTCAGCTCAGGTCATGCTCTCAGTCCCGCATCGGACTCCTTGCTCAGCGGGGAGCCTGCTTCTCCCTC
The DNA here is from genome assembly GCF_002201575.2 of Neomonachus schauinslandi. Classification (NCBI taxonomy): domain Eukaryota; kingdom Metazoa; phylum Chordata; class Mammalia; order Carnivora; family Phocidae; genus Neomonachus; species Neomonachus schauinslandi. The sequence goes on along the minus strand of NC_058415.1, from coordinate 5,234,476 downwards.
TCCCTCTGCCTGCCACACCCCTGCTTATGCTCTCTCTCTCTGACAAATAAATAAAATATCTTAAAAAAGAATATTAACTTAAATCATCTATTCTAGGTTTTTATGGGAAAAAAGTAAAAGGTTTTGGAACTGTTTAGAAAAAAGCTAGACAACTAGTGGAATCAAGTGCCCGCAGAGACTTGGTGCTTCCCATGTCACTTTATGACTTCTACCTGCAATCACAAAAGTTCAGTCCCTCCCCCCCCTCGCCGACACAACAGCTCTGGAGTCATCTTCCAACCCTAACGGTAAACCTGGTTCACACGTGCTAAATTCTCCTATGCACATCACCATCTTGACTATTCCGGGTCTTCCTACACTCTATGCCATGGGGACGGCTGGTATCCCACTTCACAGATGAACCCACCCAAGCCTCAAGGTCAGTGGAAGAGGCAAGAAATGACCCACATGTGTCTGATTCCCAATCCTCGTTGTGTGCCCTCTCCCCACAGGAAGGCCCTGCAATAATCTATTCACGCCGTGAGCAGCCACCGTGGTTGTCCTGGGCCAAGAGTTACAGAACAGGTGATTTATTTATTGTCCCTTCATGCTCCATTAATCCAAAACTTTGCTTAAAAACCTCTCCAAACAAAGGTGGACTGATCAAAAGTCATTTCGTTCTCCCATCCAAGTACTAACCAGGCCCGACCCTGCTTAGCTTCCGAGATCAGACGAGATTGGGTGCGTTCACGGTGGTTCTAGAGGGGAGGGGGGTGGGGGGATGGGTTAGCCCGGTGATGGGTATTGAGGAGGGCACGTACTGCCTGGAGCATTGGGTGTTATACGAAAACAATGGATCGTGGAACACTACATCAAAAACTAATGATGTAATGTATGGTGATTAACATAACATAATAAAAAATAAATAAATTTTTTAAAAAAGTCATTGCATTGCTGTGCTCTCTGAGTACTCTGTTTAGTCTTCTTATTAAGAAATGATTGCTCGATTTCACTCATTCACTCAAATATGTACAGACCACCTACTCTGTACCTGGCCCTGTGCTTGATCCTGGGAATGTGATGATAAACCAGAAAGAAACGGTCGCTCCCCAACACATGAAACTTCCATTCTAGCCATGGCATAACCACAATGCAGGGAGTGCCAGCCCCTCTCAGTGTGGAAGCGGAAGGAAGGGAAAGTGCAAGCTATCGATTGAACATTGTTTGGGACATTCATGCAAGTAGGAAATATATACTGTAAATATAAGCAGGGAAAAACTGGAAGAAGTATACATATTAATACTGGCAAACAAATGCTTACGATGTCATGAGCCACCCAGTCGATGCTTAGAGACAATTTCCATTTGATTCATAAATAAAGGCAAAAATAAAGATAAACTTTGGGGGTAAAAATAAAGATGTGAATATTGACCCAAACCCATGAGCACAAAATAGAGTAGAAACAGTCCGGGACAAGAACAATTACATTTTTCTTACAAAGAAAAGATAATGTCAGGACTCTACAGTTTGGCGGCGCTCGAATGGTTTTCCTAGAAACAATGAGGAGGTAGTCAGGGATTCGTATTTGCAAGGCTTCAGAACAGCTCTTTTTTATCGGCTTCTGAGAGAGTCGTGTATGACTCGGCCGCCAAACATGGCTTAATTCCTTTCTTATTGTTTGTCCTGCTCTGTGAACTGCAACATTTTTGCATTCTCGCAGGGCTTTGGGCTTTATCTCTGCCGACAAGGCACAAAATGAGAAGACTTCACATGAGCGGGCAGAACCTTTCCAACCAGCCTGGATACTTCCAGCAGTTCTATTGTCTTTGGCGCCCCTGGTCAGTGAAGCCTGGTGTTTGTTTTGTCCGGAAAGCTTGTGCACCAGATAAGGTCACTTTAATTAAACTTGAAGTCAAGAACTGAAGCAAACACACTAAGCACAACATGGATGAATCTCAAAAATGTTACTTCGAGTAAAAGGAGCCTTACACATAAATTCATCCTGGATGCGTCCATGTCTATAAAGTTCTAGAACCAGAGAATCTAATCTATGGTGGGAAACAAGGTCAGGACCCAGGCTGCCGCTGGGGAGGGGTGGGGGGGGTCAGGGATGCAGCAGCTGCTCAGATCTGCTGTGGGGAGCAGAGCTGACGGATGGTTTGTAGCTGCCTGTGGGTCCACACCATGATGGCAGCAAGACTGCCCTTCCCCACCCCCCACCCCCGGCTGCTCACAGCCCATGATCAGCAGCGAGGCTCCAGCACAGGCCCATCCTTGCCCAGTGTGGGCCTCCCACAAGTGCAGCTTTGGCTTCTAGAATCCCCGTTGGGCTGGTCAAAATTCCCTAGCACTGCACTGCACGGAGTCTCATATTATCCCAGCCTCCTTCTCCTCCCTCTCCCAGGGTCAGAGGACACCATGGTCTGGTGGTTTTCTCCTCCTTTTTTTCCCTTCACAGACCTTCACCCAGCAAATCTCTTGCATGTTTGGTCCTCTTCCCAGAAGCCCACACAGACACAGTGATTAAAGACGGAGCTAGATTTCTCATTAGAAAAAATACTGTGAGCAAATACTGAGACCTGGGTCATTTTATATGCATGTAGAAGTCTTTAGGAAGAAGCAGATGGACATTTGCAATTTTCTTTAAAAAGTATCCGAAAAAAGATTCACTGATGAATAGATAGAGAAATGAATAGAGGGATAAGATAAAGCAAAGTTAGTAATGTTAAGGGTGGAATCCAAGTAACAGGTCATGGATTCTTTCAAAAGTGCTGTATGTTTGGAAATGTTCCAATAAGGCTGGAAGGCAGGTGCACACCGGTCAGAACACGATGATGTGATGGAACGTTTCTTGGCTGCTCACACTCCTGCTGGATGGGGCAATCACTTACAGACCCCTGGAGAATGCAAGCAGCCCCAGAGGTGGGCTGAACCATGTCCCTCCAGAGGTGCCCACATGGGGAATGACCCAGGAGGCAATGCCGGAGGCTGGGCTCTGACTGTCTGCTCCTGATTCTCTCATCTTCCTTTTTTTAAAATAGATTTTATTTATTTTATTATTAGATTATATATTATTTTATTTATACAGAGAGAGAGAGACACAGCGAGAGAGGGAACACAAGCAGGGGGAGTGGGAGAGGGAGAAGCAGGCTTCCCACTGAGCAGGGAGCCCGACGTGGGGCTCGATCCCAGTACCCAGGGATCATGACCCGAGCCGAAGACAGATGTTTAAGTGACCGAGCCACCCAGGCGCCCCGATTCTCATCTTCCTGGTGCAACTGCATGCATGCATGATGAGGAGAGCAAGGCTCTGTGCTCCTCTTCCTCTCCCTCTCGGCAGGAGCTCTGCCTGTCAGGGCCGACTCACCTCGGTCGTCCACAGAACTGCTGGCCACTGTGGAGGGTCCTCCGAGCTGAGACCAGCTTGCCTGCAGAGCCTGGCCCGCAGATAAGGGGCGGGTTTTCCGTGGGAAGCCCGGGGCTGCCTCCCGTGCAGGTGTCCGGGGCTGGTGCAGGGCTTCCATTAGCACAGAGGGCGAGACCTGCCAGGATATGAGGAGTTGTCTTGTGTCCCCAAGTTCACGGGTTTTCTGATGGGCTCATCTGTGACAGACGCAGGGCTGTGGGTGGCATCTTGTGCTGGCCATTGTCACACTCAGAGGCAAGTTTGAGAAGAAGGAGAAAAAACACTGCTTCCTAGCCATCTGCTTCTCGTCTCTGCTTATCTGAGAGCCTGGGTGATCACTCCGGGTCACGTTCAGCGCTGCTAAGCTACAGGGTGGAGAGAGCAGGGCCCTTCCTCCATGTGGGGATCCCCCCCAGTGGGGAGCATAGCAGTTTGAGGTCATCTTCTATGTATTTTAAGACCCTCTGGCATCCTCGCAACCTTTATCAGGATGCAGGAAATGGTGTTGGAGGAGGATGCACCTGGAAAACAAGCCTGTCCTGGAAACCAAGATCCAGCCCTCTGAACAGCATGGCTGCTGGAAGGCAAATCAACCTGGTGCAAAATCAACCTTTTGTCCTCATTGTGGTAGCAAACACCTGGTGACCAGGATGTGGCTGTGCTCATCCCTGAGGCTCTTCAAATGCTCCACGAACTTCTGCTGACAGACACCTAAAGACAGACTTTCTCCGGGCATGGGGCATGCTGGCCTCACCGCAGTCCTCCCCAGTGATCTCCCAGCCGGTGGCCCCATTCACACATTTGAAATCAATATTCTAAAGATGGAAAGGACTCCGAAAACTGGTGGGGGTGGGGGAAAGGCACATAAAGGAAGGAGAGTTAGTTATGGGCAAAGCTGTTAATTGGAATCTCTCCTGCAGAATTTATGCCTTAACTTTCTCTTCTTTTCCTTTTTTTTTTTTTTTTTTTGGCAAACCATAAATAATACCCAAACAAACCACCTTCTCACAGCCAGGAGATTGGGAGATAATAGAGAAAAGACTTCAAGCCACTGTGAAAACCGCTGGGAAAGAAAACTCATACCAGCCGCCTTTAACCTCACACACACACACACACACACACACACACACACACACAACCCCAAACCCAGCAACTGGAGTCCCTGCAACTGGAGTGGGGTGAGCTTTGTTACCCAGTAAGGAAGGAAAAACCATGGCATATACCAAAGGGTTTTCCATGGCTGATAAGGCCTTTGAACCTAAGTTTCTCTAACACACAGGACTGGATTTCAGTGAGATGCTAGACATATCTCCTAAAGAATACAGGTGAAAAACATTTACAGGATAATAACACTATTCCTGCACGTTAGACATTTGGCATGATTAAAGAAACTCATATTAGTGTATTCGCAGTATAAGACAGTTTAAAGTTAGTGAGCAAATTTTCAGCTCTAATGCTAATAAAATATTTATCCTTCAAAATCTCAGATAAAATATGAAATAGATTAATGATGTAGGAGAGCATAGCATATGTATGACATTCAGCTCTAAGTATTCGGCACGTCCTGACGGGGCTTGAATATAGATGATCACTCATGTCAATCACGAAGCTCCAGATGGAACAAAGTCAGGCAAAGAACCAGTGGGAAGACTTTGTGGCATTTTCATTCCTGCCACATTCAAGTGCATGTGGGCATGCATTTTACACGTGTGTCCTCCAGCCATTTTATCTGGGGGTGGTCTAGTATTGCATGGCCATGGTCGCCGGTCAGAGCAGACTGCATCATAAGACGTGAGTTCCCGCCTCTCTGTGACTCATCTCAGAACACACTCCTTCTTTGTGCTCATTCAGGCTGTTGAAGGTCAACCACGGTCACTGTGTGCCATCAGCCCAGAGAATCCCGCAGACAAGAGCCTGTGAATTTCCTAAGAGGTAACTCACTTGTCATGCTTGACCTTAGTATTTACAGTAGAACTGTATCTGTCTTTAAAATCAGATGGGGGCTACCTGGGGAGGGGGGCGCTGTTGGTTAAGCATCAGACTCTTGGTTTCAGCTGAGGTCCTGATCTCAGGGCCGTGACCTCGAGACTCGTGCTGGGCTCCATGTTCAGTGGGGAGTCTGCTTGCAATTCTTTCTGTCCTTCTCCCTCTGCCCCTCCCCACTGTGCACATGCACTCTCTCTCTAAAATAAATAAATAAATCTTTAAAAAAATAAATAAAAATAAAATCAGACGACAATATTGGTTAATTCAACTCAAGTAGCATCAACTAATTGAGCCCAAGGTGGTGTTGCGCCCTTACGACCTTTGGTATCTCTTTCCTGTTCTTTTCGTTTTTTTCACACTATACATTAATCACCATTGAAAGTTGCTCAAGCTTTCATCTTAGTCATATATAATACATGCCCTTGTTCATCTAAAATTCAATTATATTCCTTCTCTGGGCCAATGCGGTTTGTCTTCTCTTCTCTAAATTTCCCAAAAAGTAAATTATATTTTACGATTAGCTCAGAATGTCTAAACATTTAAAAAGTACTTATGTGATTTTACAAAGTACTGGGATATGCCATCATTTTGCAAAGTTCTCCAGAAAAAGGTTATTTATGTGAGCATAACATTCATAATATTTATATTTCATTCTATTAATGTTATTTACAACCTGGATCTTAGCTTTCTGTCCAAACTTGCAAGGACAGCCCTAGAATCATTGGTCACCGATCTGGCTCTTCTAGATCCTCCGGCTTTTTTTAAACGAGGAATTCTGCATGGAAGATGGTTTTTGCGACTTACGTTCTTTTCATCTGTCAATCACTGACGTCGCCGGGGTACTTGGACAGCTTCACTGTCTCCAGGGCTCCTCTGTTGCCCACCTGCCTCTTCATCCCAAAGTCTCAGTTGCAGGAGGCATAACATGCAGCCCCATCTCCGAAGTCAACACGCCATGCACCGCTCTGCCCACTCCTGGCCTGACCCTCAGGAGAATGTCATGACCACATCAATCTCTCCAAGCGATTGTCCACTGCAACATTTTTCCTCAAAAAAGCTCTTCTGAGAGCTTAACTCACATTGTCCTGGGTGGATTCTGGAGTTTGGTCTCTACATTGTCAGCCATTACTTTTTGAAGGGGGAGATGGAGGGCAAAAGTTTGGATATATTCCTCTCAAGTATGTTACCGGACTCCATTCATTTTTATCTGATAAACATAGTTTCAGTCCTCAGTTTGGGCAAATGCAGAGACGCTCACCCCAACTATCAGTGACTATTGGGCAGATGCCCAGTAAGAAGAAATTCTTAGTAGCATCAGCAAATGGAGGTGAGAAGGAACCCCAAGACTTAAGGGGACAGTAGTGCTTTCTTTTCAGATAACAAGTATTGCTCAATACTCTCGCAAGTAATTTAAAACATAAATCTTGAGTGAAAATGATGTACCTGGAAATATGAAGGGGAGGTTGTGAGACCATCGTTGACAGTTGCTCACCTAAGAGTGGGACAGAGGCAGGTGTGGGAAACATGGTAGGAGGTTATAATAGCAAACCCACAGACTTCCCTGATGATCTGCGTCTTGGTGCCATGAGAAACCAGACAGCAGCTCAAGTTAGTGCAAAAGAAAGATCCTCTCCAACACTACAGATCAGGGAGAGACCCAGGAGCCAGGAGCAATGTCCGGCTAAGGCTCAGGGATCTCACACTCCATGATGATCTGTTGGAACGACGCCTCCCAAGCGCCTTGATTTTTTGTCCCACAAGCTCAGCTCAGCTCAGCACCTGAAGCCTTTTTCTGAGTTACTCCCAAGCAGCCATTGGAATAGTGAAAAGGCCCTTCACTCATCCCACATGCCCAGCATAATGGAATTATTGTTTTTTGTTTGTTTGTTTTATTATTATTATTTTTTATTATGTTATGTTAATCCCCACACATTACATCATTAGTTTTTGATGTAGTGTTCCATGATTCATTGTTTGCATATAACACCCGGTGCTCCATGCAGCACGTGCCCTCTTTAATACCTATCACCAGGTTAACCCATCCCCCCACCCCCCTCCCCTCTAGAACCCTCAGTTTGTTTCTCAGAGTCCATCGTCTCTCATGGTTCGTCTACCCCTCTGATTTCCCCCCCTTCATTCTTCCCCTCCCGCTATCTTCTTCTTCTTCTTCTTCTTTTTTTTAACATATAATGTATTATTTGTTTCAGAGGTACAGGTCTGTGATTCAACCGTCTTGTACACTTCACAGCGCTCACCATAGCCCTACCCTCCCCAGTGCCTATCACCCATCCACCCCATCCCTCCCACCCCCCACCACTCCAGCAACCCTCAGTTTGTTTCCTGAGATTAACAATTCCTCATATCAGTGAGGTCATATGATACATGTCTTTCTCTGATTGACTTATTTCGCTCAGCATAATACCCTCCAGTTCCATCCACATAACGGAATTATTGTAAGTTAATCCCACACTTAGAAGAGAATAAAGGATTTAGAAAATACCTTCTAACCTCAAGTAGACACAAGGACCGTGGAAGCACATTACCCTGCTCTCTGGGCTCAGACTCACACTGCGTCCCATCCCGGTCATCGGAAGGAACAGAAGAGGCAGCACGTACATTTGTGTATTCACTTACATTGGGCGTTGATAGGTCTCTTGAAGTTCAGGACGGAGTATCAAGAAAAGATGGTCAGTATTGAACCTGTGAGAATTTTATGCTCACAAAGAAAGTGAGAAATAATAGAAAATTTGCTTTTGAAAGTTTTGCTTTTAGAAGATATCTGCATTTGGGTTAGACAGACATGGCTTTTAAAGCCACTTCAGCTCCTTCTAGTAATGTACCTTAGATAAATGGCTTGCCCTCCCCAGGTCTTCACATTATCCACCGAGGGGCAGTCTGTTACTCCTAGGGTGTCTTCCTGAGAAACAAATGACACCATGTATGATGAATACTTACCAAATGGCTTGGTTACAACCTCTGAACTCACAACTGCCAACCTCCCCATTCCGGAGGGCAGGTGGATGAGCTCATGCTTTCCACTCTGGTCCTGGGGAGCAGAAGGCGTTCATCAAATTCAACGTCCCCTTAATGGTGAAATCTGATCCCAGTATCGTCTTCAATACACAGCATCTCTATATTAGACACATCCCTACAAAGATAAATGATTACAATTAAACCCAACAACAAATTTCTAGAATAAGACCAACGTTGGAAGCAGCTAATAGCAGTTAATACCATGAAAAGTAAGAAATAGAGAATGAGCTTGAGAAACGACTACTGAAATGCAGAATTAACATTAAACTATTACACAAAGAGCCATCAATCTTCCACTAGAAATTTGCTTTATGTTCATAGCACCATTGTTTTATTAAGAGTTGCAAAACACCATTTATATTCGATAGAGCTGTATTTTCATAAAGATAGTTGTAGACTATTTTAAGTGATATTAGCAAATTGCTGAATAAAGTCATGCATTACTCATTCTAAAAACATGTGTGCATGAGTGAGTGTGGTGTGAGTGTGTGTGTGAGTGTGTGCGTGCGCAAACCACTTTTTAAAATTGGGCTAAGAATTCTGGATAGCTGCAAGGAATTGTTAATTACATAAAGAGATGCTGAAATAGACTTTGAGGTTTGATTGAGAGGATATTACCTTGGCAACAGTTACAATCACATTAAACCTTGGTAAGATTCCAAGTGAGCTTGAGAAGATATTATAAAGGTAGAAGCATGGAGACAATGCTTTAAATGTTACATAGGGATCCACTTTCCCTAGTGTGCTTTTATAAATGGCAAACTCTTTTTTTTTTTTTTAAATTCAGTTTATTCTCTGTATCATTTTGCACATGCAAAATCTTTTTAGTAGAAAGCCTTGGAATGAGAAGTTTATTGAATACCTCATTTGATCAAGCAAAGAATGTGGTGACTAAATCTTATAAATAATTTAAAATCCATTTTTGATAAACTTAGTATGAAAACAGAAATAACAGATGTGACCTAATAAAAACATTGCTTGAAAGCTTGGGTACAAAGATATTGATTGTCATAATTTAAAACTAATTAAATCCAAATGATAAACAGTGAGCTTCTTTTTGAAATTCAATCTTGGCTTCCTAATTGAAAATGGTGAATTAAACGCATATGTGTACATGTGTTGTTTTTTTTCCCCTCATTTTCCTCCAAATTTCCTATTGAAATGACAGAGATGACGGACAGAGGGATCAAATCTGCAACTGGGCTGACAATTGTGGTATTGATGAAGTCCTGGTACACCCTGGATGTTGTAGCCAGATGGTTGGAGGACACGGTTGACATAGGAGAGAGACCCCATCCTCTTCCCCCCACCCTAACACACACGCCATGCCTGAGCAACGGGGGTGGATTGTCCTAATGGGGAAGGGAAGGAACCACGACAGTGTTAAAAGACTGATTTTAGATCTGCTGTGGCATCACCACTTTCGCTCCCTTCAACCCTGATGTGAATGACAACAGAGGTATTTATAAAAGGCTAAAACCAAAAAGCAAGCCAATCTACAGATATCTGAGTAAGGAACGAGCCAGGCCCAGATAAGACGAGCTAATCCTCAGTCTTCTGGCTCAGGACACACTAAAGGATGCAGTTTCAAGCCATTGGGTTTGGGGTGGTTTGTTGTTGCAACAATAACTAATTTATACAGAGTTTGTGCCTTTATGGAGTCAACATAAATTCACTGAACTCAGTGATCCCAGAGGCCTGAGCTGCATAGCCTCAGGAACCTCTGCGGGTCCTCTTAGAGGAGCCCTATTTGACTTTCTAGAAAATCTAAGATGTATGGGATTGAGCACACTGGGTTTGGTGTTGGTGTTACAGCACCCAAGGGCATTCAAGGGAGACAAAACTAGCAAATAGAATCCACTGAAATAAACAGACTCCCATGAAAAATTCAGCTCAGTTTGCTTAAAAATGTATTGACAACGGGCTAATGTCAGATTGTTAAAAATAACATCAATGGTTATTTGATCTCAAATGAATTTTTCATTTGTAGCCTTTCTTTTATGCCCAAATTACAAACTTTTCTTATAAAAACTATGACTCAAAGAGAAAACAAAGTAATTCTTAATTTAAGGATCAAATCTTTCAGTGTGACAACCCCTGGAAGCAATGCATTTTATTTGCATTAGATGGCAGGGAACTGGGCACAAACCCATGTTATCAATTTTTCTTTCTCTAACTCATGTTAATTAAGTTTAAACCATCTTGACATTTACGTTTGGGGATTCAAGTTTATGGCTCAAGCTAAATTTTCATAAATTGTAATGTTTCCCTTGGCCATAAGATTTCTTAATCTTTCATGACTGACACTTTTCCTAATATAGAGCCCAAGCTTTGTAAGGCTTTATTAAATCTATTCAAATTGCACATATTTATTTCTGTATTATATTAAATATCTTATAGAAGCTAAATGTAGAGGACATCCCCGTGCATCCAGCCACAGTAGAATAATTCAATTCATTTGATCTGTCCTTGCTGTCAGTTGTAGTAAAGGCAAAATATAGGCAGTCTTCTTTGAAACTAATTAGAGTACAACTCAAAAATATTTCTACCACAGCACTGTAGAATACCAATTTACATTATAAGACATAAGAGTAGCTCTTCAGCTCTTGATTTTCTAGGAAAAAATAAGGAAAAATGCAACAGCTACCCTTTCAAGAGTTTGCGTGTCCAGAGTGTCCCCGCCTGAAAGGCTCAAGTCCCGCCCGTGGGAGGGGTCACAGGGACAGGGAGAGCAGGTGTTTCTCAGAGCATTGCTACAATGGATAGCATCTGTCTACAGTAGAAATTTTCCAAGACAACATGACCTCAAGGCTCTAGGTTTCCCCCTTAGGAAATAAATTACTTCTCAGGAGAGAATCTTGTATCCCAGTGCACTGAGGGACAGGAGGCCTTCCTATTTCCCTTTTCCAATTCAGGAATCCTTTGTCCCAAGTATCCAGGGCTCAGAGACACACAGTGACTTGCTTCCAGGACACTGGTCCCCTTAGACTCTGCCACCCAGCAGCCTGGGGGAGGGTAGAAAGTCTGCAGGAGACGTCAGAAATAGAAGGGTCCCTTCCTGAATAGAAGGGTCTATTAAACACATTTCAAAAACAATACTGTCCTTCAATAAAATTTCTGTTTACTGGCTAAATGACAGGACTAGAAGCAGAAGAGATATTGTAGTAAAATTCTCATATTTCTTCTCATATCATTATTTTTTAACAAAAATTTCCTATTTCCTGTGTTGAAAATATGTGATTTTTATGTATTCAGTTAATTCAAAACCCGTCTCCACTTTGGCTGTGCAGTGAGAGGCTTTCTCCCTATCTTGGCATTTATATTTCCTGCTTTTCTGGGTAAAATATGCCCACTTTGCACCTTGGCATCTTTTAAATGTCTTCTTATTTATACCCTGTCTTGTATTTAAACAACAACAACCCCCACGTAAGTGATGAAAACCGGATGAAAGTAAGGCAGGCATATAAAACGTAAGATGGTGTCTGGTCTAGTGTGGGTGCAGAAGTGGCCAATTTTTTGCCTTTCAAATTTCCAGAATTTAGTGCAAAGAGGAGTCTCAGCCGCATGGCTGACCTGTGATGTGATCAGGTCCTCAGATGTGGCACTGGGCGTTTGGCTGGCTCTCAAATAAATGCTCTCCATGAGGACCTCACAGAATAGACCTTAAGTACGATACTGAGCAACATTTTAAACAATGAAATGTATTCATGGGATTGTTTTCTTTCTTTTCTTTTCTTTTTTCTTTTCTCTTGTCATTGGATGAATCTGTTTTGCTTTCATGAGGTTGTTTCTTAAAACATCCTTCAAAGTCAGGTGATGGCAGTAACCCAAAGCTGCATTCCAGAAAAAGCAGATCTCTACGGGGCCAAAATAATGTGGTTCCCATTTAAGCTCGCCCTTCACCCTGCTTAATGGAAAACAAATTAGCAGATGCAGAGAAATAGCTGAATTTTACATCCTCTAGACCATCCTGAGCAATTATTCTTTTGAATCAACTTTCACTTCGTTCAGAAACAAGAGTGAAACCACAGTCAAGGGCCCTGGGAAGAATGTGGCATGCTGGTGCTCTGCCCTACAGCGGGGAGAAGTGCCCAGATGACTCATCAGGTGGCCAAGCTCAGGGAAGGACGAGGTCCTCTTATGAGAGGTGCACACCAGGGAAGGGCTCAGATCTGTGCGTGGGTGCCCACCCCCCCCGCCGTGCCCCCGGGAACCTGCAGGTAGAGTCTCATCAGTGCAGAATCACAAACCGTGTGTCCCGGGGCATAGCCCCTAGTGCCAGTCCCCCCAGACATGTCTGCATGCAGGCGAACAAATGGATAGTTATGAGGGCTTTTTCCCATGAAACTTTATGGAAGCAGTGAAACTTTCTGGTTTATCCAGAATTAAATGCATGTGATCATTGCCTACATCAGACTTTGGATTTCGGGGATCATAACACCCACACAAACACAGAGAAACAGAAAGAGCAGGTCCACATAGAAGCGTAGGGTTGCCCAGATGTCCCGGCAAATAGAGCCAGAGCATCACAACAAATACAGACGCGGCCATCAGACCCAAACACAGTCCCCTTACATCTGTGATCACAACCATTTCAAATTGAAAAGTACCTCGGCAGATATAAAATATAGAACAGACATAATAGTAAAAATGGAGGATTTTTAAATGGAAAATGCCATGTTATGACACCGTCTTTATTTTTCTCATTTTTCTACGGATGAAGTTTATCCGTATTTTGATCTTCTTTTTGTCACTTTATTCAGAACATGATAAGCCCTGGGGAAGGTGAGTTAGATGCCTGTGGCCGACTTGCCATTTTGTGCAAGGATTTCACAAAAACTTATGCTTAATGGAACCAAATTCTTCAGATTTATGATTATGTAATGACAGGCTTTCATACTTTATTTCAATTCAAACCATTTCATAAAAAGGTATTTTATTCTCAATAAAGTTTCATTTAATTAAAATAATCACAAAAATTCCTGTTGCCTACCATGTTTGGATAAAATTAACAACCATTCTATCAATTCAGAAGCTCACTAAAATCCTTAATTCGATGAATTGTTTTCATCTTGGTAGAGTCTCAAATTGAGAAGCTGAATTTGGTGACAGGCCTATGGTCTGAATACTTGGAAGACAGGAAGTCTGATTTTTTGGTTGTGGTTTGGAAGTGGACAACATTGATCTGCCACTCCTCACAGAGTGGTAAAGACAATTGCGTGTTTCGTGGAGGACACTCTCCCTCCCCCTAATCTCCTTGCCCTATGCCACACGTCAGACTATAGGTCCATCTATGGCTCAAGCAAAATGAGACCGTAGGGTAACTGTGGCTTCTATGTAGGATATTGGCTCCCAACGATTGTTACCTCACCCATGAATAATCAGTTCCATCAGGATATGGATTGTGTCTGTGATAGCCAGCCCTTCATCCCCAGAAGCCAAACCAAAGCAGCTAAACAATATTTAACAGTCTTACAATATTTCACAGTTAAAAAAATCTATTGAGTCCTCTAGTGAAACTTGGGCATTTAGTTCATAGGCACAAACATAAACTACTGGATATAAACAGTTACTTCTCTCAAAAGAATTATAGTAACTTGTGAATTCAGAGCTGCTGTTCCAGAAAAACTATTGTCCATGTCTTGGGGCCATGAAGTTCTCTGGATTTTATGAACACAAGGAGCTCTGAGGCTGAGATTCTCTCAAACATGAATTCTCTGGCTTCCATTTGCCAAACAGATGAAGAAAGAAACTTGATACAAGTAACTCAGATCACGGATAAAAAGGGTATCCAATGAAATGTAACCACTATGGATATGAGAAGTCTAGCAACATGACTATTGTTGAAAACAATTTTTCAGTTTCCAGGTGAACCGTTTTTATAGCTGACCCTCTGAACTTAATTTACATAACTTGCATCACCTTTTCAATAAAAATAATTCCCAATAAACATTGAATTTAAATATTAAATTAAGAGCAATTTAAATTAATTTTCAGCAAATATTAGATTCACATGTCCAAAAACAAATGGAAGATGAAGAAATGATGCACATTACATTGTTCTCTAATCATCTCATGTCAACAAGCTCCTGACTTCCCCTTTCCCCCCCCCACCCCGGGGGGAACACATAGCACTCTCTGTTGCCCCATGCAGCTTCTCTCTCCGGTGCCCCGATCCTCCCCAGAGGCAGGCTCAGGCTGTGCACACTGGCAGCTCAATCATGGCATGAAGGCTCAATGCTTCACCCACTGTGAGGTGGGTGATAACAAATTCTTGCTTTGTTATCATTGTGCTTCGAATGACTTTGCGCCTCAATTCTGGAAGTGATGGGATCATCCTTTTGTCTCCATTTCTGTTCACAGTGACTGATAGGGAGTTTGGGCCCAGAGATGAAAGCCCTTGAGGGACACAGTGGAGATCAAGCTGGAGGAACCTACAGCTGGGCACTCGCTTACTGCTCTCTGAGTGTCTCTGAGGCGAGTGTGCTTTTTGCCTTAAATGATGAGACCTCGGCATATCAGTTTGTTCTCGTCCATGTTTGCCATCCCAGAAAGTATTTCTTTAAAGATTTATTTATTTATTTTCAGAGAGAGTGAGAAAGAGTCAGCGGTGGGGAGGGACAATGGGAGAGGGAGAGAATCTCAAGCAGACTCCCCGCTGAGCGCAGAGTCTGACTCGGGGCTCGATCTCATGACCCTGAGATCATGACCTGAGCTGAAACGGAGTTGGAGGCTCAAATGACTGAGCCACCCAGGTGCCTCAGAAAGTATTTTCTCTTCTGTATCTGTTAATATTGTTTTTACTAATCTTGAGTGCTTCCCTGTGTTAGAGGTGAGCATTTATAGAAACTCAATATTTTCCTACACCAGTCATTCCAAAGTCCTAAAGGGCAATATTTACATACCAAAACATGACAGTTTTTGTTCTTCAGTTGAAGAATATTTGATATTTACCAAAGGAAAGCATTATTTGCAGTCTTAAAAGTAGGGAAGTTAAAAAGCCAGAGGTTTTATAACACAGAGCCTAAAAATTTCATCTGCAACCTCAGATTGTCTGAGTTTGAAACTTAGTTTTACTCTCTAGATGCGTGACCCTGGCAAGTCACTTAACTTCAGCCTCTGGGTGATTGTCGTCAGACCTTCCCCGCAGAGCTGTTGTGAAGATCAAATCAAAGGAAGAAATGCCCCTCACGTGCCCAAGACAAAGCTGGCTCCAAGGGACAGATACATCACCACTAGTTGCTTACAGTCGTACATTTTCATACTACCACATAAAGCATCAGCAAAGGTCTGACTATGGGGAACTCCAAAGAAAATTTTTGTTGTATTTTAAGAGGCTTGAATATTTTAAAGACTCACTAATTCATTCATTCTTTTATCAAACAGTTATTGGATACCTGCTCTGTGCTGAGCATTGCCTTTATTTTTTATTTTTATTTTTTTAAAGATTTATTTATTTATTTATTTGAGAGAGAGAGAGAGAGAGAGAGAGAGAGCATGAGACAGAGGAGGGTCAGAGGAAGAAGCAGACTCCTTGCTGAGCAGGGAACCCGATGCGGACTCGATCCCGGGACTCCAGGATCATGACCTGAGCCGAAGGCAGTCGCTTAACCAACTGAGCCACCTAGGGACTCTGAGCATTGCCTTTAATGTGAGAGCTACATAAAAATAAATAAATAAAAATTTAAAGACAACTAATCATCTCATGTCAAAAACATAGTGCTGGACTTGAGTTCTCGAAACGGTAGATGACAGGTGATCAGAAGATGGGCTCCTGAAGGGTTCTAGAGAGTGAGGACGCCCCAGGAAAGGTTTGTACAGGGCCACGTGGGGGCACAAAGCTGTGGGCATGAGCCTTCTGCAAACAGTCCCTGCAGTGGGTGGGAGCTGATACAACATCCAAGCCTCTTCCCTGCCACCATTCAAAGTAACCACCCACCCATCAGCTAATGAGCTTCCGGTTGCAAGTGACATTTACACTAACCAGTTGACTTGCCAGGGTCCCCTCACTTACACTCAACCTGGGATGGGATGGTGATGGAGACCTGTGCCCTTTGGAGAGCAGAGACTATGACGACCCACTTTGTAAGACGATGGGACACCACAGGAAAGCCTACTGCCCCATTAAAAGGGGCTGGATAGGACCTTCTGGAAATGGGGCTACACACCATAATACAATAAAATTATATCTTTATTAGAACCTGGGAGGAGTTTGGGTTAAAAAGAAAACAATTATTACCAATATGAATTCAAGACCTATCTTGACTGTCGTTGTGATTTCAGGGCTGTATTGCACATGTCAACACTGATCAAGTGTAATGCACAGTGTATTATTATATTTCAATTAAACCTTAATGAGACTGTCAGAAACAAATCTCTGTTCTATTAAATCACCTGTAGAATATGAGTTCATAGAAAGACCATAATATTTCTGATTAGTTTATGGCTTTGTTCATAGATTAAAATAATTGTAACATTTTGTGATTTGATTGAAATTTCATGTATTTAGAACCATGTGTACCAGAATTATTTCTACATATCAGGCAGTTCTTTTATTCTCAAAATTCACTGGGGAAGATGTTTAGACCTTTTATGCTGGAGTCAATAAATATCACTGGAGCATTCTGATAGTATTTAAACTTATTTTAGATTGAACACTTTTGGCATTTAAAATTATCTAATATTTCAAAATCAATAATAAATTATAGAACGAGAAACACTATGTTCTCCAAGTTCTGAGCAGCATCAGATTCTTCATCGCTTTGACTTTAACTACAGCTCATGGTGATTTTTCCTGGTTGACCTGAGTATGCTTAACAGCTGGTTGTTTAACAAATATTTATCAAATACCAATTATGTACAAAATGTTACAGATACAGGGGTGAAAACAGACACACTCCCTACTCTCCTGGAGCTTATATAATTCAGATATTAAAAAGAGATGACACTGGTTCTGTATCTAAAGAGTCATCCCTCCATCCTCCTAACAGGTATAGAGCTGGATATTGTCAAGAGGTCAGTTCTTCCCAACTGAATCTATAGATTTAATGCATTTCCAACCAAAATTTCAGCAAGGTATTCTGTAGATGTCCACAAACTGATTCTAAAATGTATATGAAGGGGCAAAAGATCCAGAACGGACAACACAGTATTGAAGGAGAAGAACACGGTTGGAGGACTGATACTACCTGACTTCAAGTTTACTATAAGGCTACAGTACTCAGGACAGTGTCATACTGGGAAAAGAATAGGCAAAGAAGTCAATGGAACAGAACAGAGAGCCCAGAAGAAGACCTTCATAAATGGAGCCAACTGACCTTTGACAAAGGAACAAAGGCAAAACCCAATGGAGCAAAGATAGTCTCTTCAACAAATGGTGCGGGGACAGCGGGATGTCCATATGCAAAAAAGTGAATCTGAACACAGACCTTTCACCCTTCACAAGCATTGACTCTAAATGGATCGTAGACCTAAATGTAAATGTGAAACTGTAAGACTCCTAGAAGATCGCATAGGAGAAAATCTCCTACCACACGGAGAGCAAACCCTAATGTAAACTATGGACGAGGAGTGATTGTGTCATGTAGGCAGCAGGGGGATGTTGATAATGGGGAGGCTGAGGGGTGTGGGGACTGGGGGTCTATGGGAAACCTCAGTACCTTCCTCCCAATTTTGCTGTGAACCTCAAACTGCCCTGGAAAAATGGAAGTTTTAATTTAAAAAATGTAATGACACAAACAGATGTGTATTTGCAAGTTATGACAAATGCTGTCAAGAAAAAAACTCCAATACTCGAGGAATGTTCCCTGAAGGTAGATCAGACGTAATCTAGGCGAAGAGCCAGAGAAGTACATTTCTTGAAGACGGAGCTCGCGGGGAAAGGCTTGGGTGTGAAGAGTCCTGTGGTGTTCCAGGGCAGGAGAGAGCAGGTCCCGATTGAGACAAATAGTTATTTTTGCAGAAGCTCAACTACTTAGTTGTCTCTGAAATCCTGCAACTTCTTTTTCTCAGCACAAGAGCCTTGTGTATTTTGCATGCAAGTGGCTGTAGTGCTAAATTCCTGTTTGCCTTCACCGAGGAGTGAGCTGCTAGGTGCTTCCAGAATCATCATTTCTTTTTTTTTTTTTTTTTAATTTTTTTTTTTTTTAAAGATTTTATTTATTTGCGAGAGAGAGAATGAGAGACAGAGAGCATGAGAGGGAGGAGGGTCAGAGGGAGAAGCAGACTCCCTGCCGAGCAGGGAGCCCGATGCGGGACCCGATCCCGGGACTCCAGGATCATGACCTGAGCCGAAGGCAGTCGCCCAACCAACTGAGCCACCCAGGCGCCCCAGAATCATCATTTCAAGACATGCTTTTAATTAATAACTGAAGACTTATTAATTATTAATCAGAACTGAGGATAAAGTGCTTCATAACCAGGTAGTTGAGCCTTAATCAATTTCCAAAACTGCATTGTAGAGGATTTTGAAACTACGTTACTCCTTCCTAGTAATCTCTAAGTAATTCTCTGGTTTATGAACACACTGAAGCTTCTTTAACTTCCTCTGTTTACACCTGGCTGCCTGCACACTTCTTTAAAATATCTCCGGCTCATTTGATTCTTGAATTGTTCTCACATCACTTCTGCAAAGTAAGTACCATTTCTTCATGCCAAAAAATAAAAAAAAATTTTTCTTTTAAAGAAAGAATTGGAAGCTGTAAACTGATGACAGGTGAAATGTAAAAGGTTCAAAGGCTAATTGGCTTTGGATTGTTCAAGAAAAGCCCGAGGAGCTCCCTTCGATGTGAGGGCCCAGAAATGTCTGATCCTGTCACGTGCTGTCAATATGTAGGAAAGGCCAAGGGGGCCAGTGTGCCCCCAAAGACAAGAATAATTTTTTTAAAGATTAATGGATTGTCTTTATATATTTCAAAAAATAATCTTCCATTTGATAAAATAAGTAGGAACATATATTAACAATAATAATTAATTGTAATAAGTAGGAGAGTATATAAATAAGTAGGGAACTATGTATATCGAGCAATCTCTTGAATGGTAATAGGAAGTTTTTCTGACAGCCTGGCTCACCATTGATTAAATCATAAATAGTTCGGATAGTGTTTAGAAGAAAACGTCCTCATTCCCTTTATTGCAGCTGTAGTTCTTGTTATAAAAGCTTGGCTGACTTGACGTCTCTCAAATGGGTTTTGAAATGGCTTCAGGTTATCAGCATGGAGCCCGTAGAAGGACAGGAGCACCGCGGGAGTGGGACTGGCGTGCCCCCTTGGCCTCAGCCTAGCAGAGGCTGACAGCTGCTCGGTCAACAGCTGAGACACTAGGATGAGGGTTTACAAACTTCCCCCCGACCCTTCCCAAGAGCACAGGCAAAAACCCAAATGGAAAGACCAACAAAGCCAATAAAGTTAGAGGAGGTATGCCTCCAAGCAATTCATCATGCTTGTCAACACAAGCCATAGCAATGGTCATTGCAGGACTGGTTAAGCTGAAGACCTCTTGTCTCACGGATTAATACGCTGAAGAACATTTGTATTCATTTTCTATTGCCCTGCAACAAACTGCCACAAACTCAGGAGCTTAAAGCAGCACACATTTATTATCTCACAGTTTCTGGGGGTCGGGAGTCCAAACACAGCTTAGCTGGGCTCTCTGCAAGGCTTCAACTAAGATGCCAGTGAGGCTTGCATCTCCCCGGGATGCTGGACTGGGGAAGGAAGGGTCTACAGCCAAGTTCATTTAGCTTGCAGGCAGGATTCATTTCCTTGCAGTTGTAGGAATGGAATCCCATTTTCTTGGTGGCTGCAAGCCAGAAGCCCTTGCAGGCTGATGGCTAGAGTTTGCCTCAATTCCTCGAGGCCACGGCCAGTTCTTTGCTCTGTGGG
Source organism: Neomonachus schauinslandi (assembly GCF_002201575.2). NCBI lineage: Eukaryota > Metazoa > Chordata > Mammalia > Carnivora > Phocidae > Neomonachus > Neomonachus schauinslandi. The sequence continues at coordinate 5,214,190 of NC_058415.1, read as the reverse complement.
CTCCCTAAGAAAGCTGTCTGTTTCATCAAAACCGACAGCAAAAGGAATGTGAGTCTCTTAATGAGATGAGTTACAATCCTATGTACGGATATCACATTGGGGAATCACGCATTCCCATCCCCTTTGCTGTATACTATGGATTATTAGCAAGTCGCAGGTCCCAACCTCAGGGAAGTGGGCAAGGAATCACAGAAGGACAGGAACACCAGGAGGTGGGGGTGGGGGGGTGGTAGGACACACCTTTAGAGTCTGCCTGCCACAGCCAACAGCGTGGTAAACACAATAATATGAAGGCCCATCCATCATCTAGAGTGGCATTGGCCAATATCTAGAGCTTTGTTGTCCAGTGTTGCAGCCACCAACCACACGTTAATATCTAAATTTAAATTTAAATTAACTGCAATTAGAAAACTCAGTTATCTGATCACACTAGTCATGGTTCAAGGGCTCAACAGCCACATGGGGTTAGTGGTTAATGTATTCAGCCCAGATGAAAAAATATTTCCATCATCACAGAAAATCCTATTGGGAACCAGTGGTCTAGAGTGACTTTCAAGTTGGTCCCTTTGTTTATGGCGCTTGATAGATGACATTGGCTTTCACAAATTATAAAGATTCTTTATATCTTATTTTAGATCTATCTAGCCAGTTGTTTTCTGACATATAATTCAGAATGACATTTTCTATCCAATGTAAATATATAATATAATAACATCTGGGACGCCTGGCTGGCTCAGTCGGTTAAGCGGCTGCCTTCGGCCCAGGTCATGATCCCAGGGTCCTGGGATCGAGTCCCACATCAGGCTCCTTGCTCAGCAGGGAACCTGCTTCTCCCTCTCTCTCCGTCTGCTTGTGCTCTGTCAAATAAATAAAATCTTTAAAAAAAAAAAATATATATATATATAATATAATAACATCTAAAATAATGAGAATAAATAAAAATATATATTTTAAAGTAACAAAACATTACCAGCTGTGCATTGTTAATATATATGGGTAGAATGATTGTAAATTCCATAAAGTTACAATTCCAAGTACGTAAAGTTTAATTCTCTTGATTTTCTGTCAGTATTACAAACATATATAACCATATATTCAAATTCTTCCTTCTTTCCCTCCCTCCTTCCCTTTCTTCTCTTTTTTTTTTTGCCTTCACTCCACCCATACGATAATATTTACGTAAGGCCTACCATATGCCAAGCTCTACTGCAGATGTTTGGGACACATCAGAGAACCAAATGTGCATTCTAGTGATGATTAAAATACTTTCCTGAAACTCAATCTTTTCCATACAAGAGTATGATAGGAAATGACCAAATAGAACAAAGCAAAGTTCCTTTTGTCTGTGTCCTCAGCTTGCCAGATACACTAGTCCCAGTGCACGGGATGATACCGTCTGGGGTATTTTTAAGGCTGCTTGGCCTTGCCCAACTGGGAAGTTTCCTATGGGACAGTTAAACCTCATTTCTTATGTTGTCCTTATCAATAATGAGCAAAACCAAAACCAAGTAGAAATGAGCAAAGAAATAAACAAAAACAAGGTAACACCTAAAGAGAGTTGATTTCTCAAGCGAACGTTTCACAAATTCAATGAATGTCAAAGTTTTTCAACTTCACCACAATGTCACTAACTTCAAATTTATATGATTATTGAGAATCTCACAAAGCCTATTAGCAGTCAATTGTTCACATTGCTATAGTTACCAGGAATATTCCAAAATATATTGTCAGTTCAGTTATTTTTAAATGTTTCTTGCCATCTTGGGATTTTTTTAATGAATTGCAATATAATTTTGAGATATAAGGAAAAGCCATTCCAGAATATAGATGCAGGCATATGTCATTGAAAGATCAGAAATGCCTTGATCATGAAGAATTCTATAGCTCCTTATTGCTTCTCTTGATTAATTGGTGAAATGCTCAATTAATTCACTCAAGTCAAAATAATTTTACTTATTAAAACATTGATTAGGAAAATTATTATAAGGCCCCCCAAAAGACCTAATAGTTAAATAAAATGTTCATTCTGTATAATATATGATAACAAAATAATAATACATTGAGCAAAAGTAGATCACTGTATATGAATTTGCTGATTTTTGTAGCTTTAGCTATCACATGTTCTGGGTGAGGAAGAAATACCTCTGAGGAAAAACATTTTATCTGTACTTCTCCCTATCCCACATAATAAAAGCTGTATCATTCTCATTTCCATAGAAACTTCCATACTCAATACCCAGGGTTGTTTTTTTTTTAACCCACTATTTTCCAATTAGAAGTGAATGCAATCCTATCAGATACATATGGCCTCCAATCAGATATGTGTGACAATCAGTTAGATAAGCATGCCCTCCAAACAGATATGTGTGTCCTCCAGTTAGATATCTGTATCTACCTATTAAATATGCATGTTCTCCCACCAGACCAGCTCGGCCTTCTATTAGAAATGCAAGCTCCCCAATTAGAATGATCTGTCCTCTAATTATATACCTTAGACCTATTAGATCTGCGTGCCCTCCAATATGATAGATCTACCCTGTAGTTAGATGTGTCCTCCCACCTATTAGATTGGCATGCCTCATGAAGCCGGATTTCAAAGCTGTGTGGCACACACAGAAGCTTGAACAACCCCAGTAAAGGACCAAGGATATCAAAAGTCTTAAAATTGCTGCTTAGCTCTATCAGAGTCCTTGATCTGTCTGCTAAGATCTGTCAGAGGAAAGAATTCTTCCATATGAGGGGGCTCAGATTCTTCAATGAGGAAAGATTGTAGGGACTGGAGTTACATCTTATGGAAAAAGTAAATATTTTGATGTCGCTCAGTTGCCAGAAGCAAAAAACGGTGGGAGGAGGGAATAAAGCCAAATAGCATTAGCTAACACTTCTAGTATTTAGTAGGAATGTCTATCGGTTTCTGGTGCGCAGGTGCCTTTTATCCTGAGTGCCTCATTGTGACTTCTGCAGGTCCTAGGAACTTTTGCATGTGTGGGCCCCTTCTTCCACAAAAGATACTAAAAATTATATTTTGTGATTATATTGATTTAAAGATTTATATAATTGAGTCTGATTATTTTTATTTTCCATGAATATCTGTTTATCTGTCAATTTTCCGTAGAAGTTGCCTCTATCAGATTCTTAGGGCTGCTGCGAAAAATCAGTTCAAAATTGGTGGCTTAAAACAACAGAAACTTATTTGCATATTTCTGGAGACCAGAAGTCTAAAATTAGGGTGTTGGTAAGCCCCCACTTCCTCCAAAGGCTCTAGGGGAGGGTCCTTCTTTGCCTTTTTTGGCTCCTGGTGGCAACTGGTGGCTCTTGGTGTCTCCTGGTGACTCCTCGTGTCTCCTGGTGGCTCTTGGTGACTCCTAGCATCTCCTGGTGGCTCTTGGTGACTCCTGGTGTCTCCTGGTGGCTCTTGGTGACTCCTGGTGACTCCTAGTGTCTCCTGGTG
>NC_058415.1:5020131-5210729 GCF_002201575.2 Neomonachus schauinslandi | reverse complement strand
CCTGGTGGCTCTTGGTGACTCCTGGTGACTCCTAGTGTCTCCTGGTGGCTCCCGGTGGCTCCTGGTGGCTCCTGGTGGCTCCTGGTAACTCCTGGTGTCTCCTGGTGACTCCTAGTGTCTCCTGGTGGCTCCTGGTGTCTCCTGGTGACTCCTGGTGGCTCTTGGTGACTCCTGGTGTCTCCTGGTGACTCCTGGTGACTCCTGGTGGCTCCTGGTGGCTTCTAGTGGCTCCTGGTGGCTCCTGGTGGCTCCTTGATTTCCGGCAGCATCATCCTGATCTCTGCATCTGTTTTCACATGGCCTTCCTTCCCATTTTTATGTGTTGTTTTCTATCTCTTATAGGAAACACTCATTGGATTTTTTTAGATTTTATTTATTTATTTATTTGAGAGAGAGAAAGAGAGCACAAGCTGGGGGAGCGGCAGGCAGAGGGAGAAACAGACTCCCCGCTGAGCATGGAACTCGACACAGGGCTCCATCCCAGGACCCTAAGATCATGACCTGAGCCAAAGGCAGACGTTTAACTGACTGAGCCACCCAGGTGCCCCAGACGTTCCATCTTTACCTTAATTACATTAACAAAGACCCTGTGCCCAAACAAGGTCTCATTCTGAGGCTCTGTGTGGACATGAATAGTGGAGAGACCCTATTCAACCCACCACATTGCACAAAAGAATATTTTTACCCTTATGATTTTAGATGATGGTATTGTTTTCTTTTCCGTGACTATGCCAGAGAAAGTGGCTGAAAATCAAAATGGAAGCAACACAGTAAAATTTTAATCATAAAGGAATTTGCACTTTTAATACATCACCTGCAACTAATGTAAATGAGTTCTGTTCATTTTGCTCATGGCCAGTTTTTTCATTCGGATCTTATTGTCTCCTCCCATCTGTCCCTTCTCTCTCACTTTTCAACCTCCTTCATCTGACTCCATTCTGAGACCTCCTCCATCTTGGTCACTTGTCCCCACTGTTCTATGGCCTTCGTGTGCACAGATCCCCCAGTGAGCTATGACCGGTGCTGAACAGACAGGATTCCTCTATTGCCGAGTGCAGCAGTGGGTGCCTTGGGTGCACTGGAGAGGTTTATCACACTGTTGACTCCCATGAGTTTGCGACGGAGGGATTTCCTGAGTCAACTTCACATACTCTGATTATATCATGTTTTTAATACTTACTATTTCAAACCTAAGGGTAGGGTAAGGATGAGTGTTAACACAGTTCCTATCACCAAGCAGACATTTTCCGAGTTGCCCAATGTGATGCGTGATTGTGTGCATTTATGTGTAAGACACACCAAAAATGTTTCTAAGCGTAAACGTGAAAATTATTTGGAGAGCTTCTCTCTTTCTTTTGCTCTCCCTACTTTTCAGTACGTTCAGTACATTCAACCCACCACTAGCGGCCAATGGCCCTTGTCATAGTCCGCTGAAGCCTGAGGTCCCAAGTGGAGTGTTCCACCTGGACCTGCTTCTGGTCACAGGAGCTATTCCTTCTCCTCATCTCAAAATTCCTGTGGCCCATTTTCTTCCAGCACTGGGAGATAATTAATGTGCTAATGGCACAACATAAACTGAATTAATGTCAGTGTTACTAACAGCTTAATGTTCTACTCCTCAGAAAGTATCTGCATTGTATCAGTGGTCAGTCGCTTCACTTTCAAATGGGTCATGTGGGGATTCTCGATGGAACTGCAACTCTAATATATGAAATAAACCTAGCTGTGCACACAGCAGACCCACATGCAGACTCGGCCAAACATATTGTCAAGACTCTTCCTAAAGAAACTGAGCTATTTTCCATAACTTGCATGAAGTTTGTGATGGGCTGTATTCAGCAAGATAAAGGGGTTATTGTTCAATGAATAGCAATGTAAAGGATCAGAATTATAATGCAGTCTTTTAAAAAAATCCACAATGAATATTTACCTCTCAAATATTCACTTGCCTTGACATACCTCATAACTGACTGCAAAGCAAAGTATAAGAAGGAAATTGCTGGAAAGATAATTTAAAAAGAAAATATTAGCAAAAAAGCTCTGTTATCAAGGAAAAAGCTAATGTATAATGTCACTTTTTTGACAATTGGGTTTGAAGAATCAGATATTTTTAATAAGTTCCTCATTCTATCACATACAAAGCATCTAGGAAAAAATGTATTAGAGAAACCTAACACAGCTCATGATTTGTGTTTTTAGCCTTAGCAATTATCCTGGTACAATGTGTAGCTTACATTTGCCTAAATCAGAATATACATGGGACTATTCATGGCCCTGCATAAACTCTCATCTAGGTAAACTGATGATAAATAATCACTTGAGTAGACTATAGGGTGAATATTAAGTGATCTGATTTGAATTAACCATTTAGTTACATGGTGATAGATCCTGTTAATCAATTTCTACCGGTGGGTAAAGCCAGCAAATAGGATTCAACAAGGATATTGTATATACATACACCAATGGAAACAACTACAGGATCCAGAAGCAACTACGTTTGTATGTGGTAATTGATATATGATGCAGGTCACATAGAAGATCGGAGGGAAAAAGATGGGTGGGCTTCATGGTACATGAAGCCAACTGGTTTTCTATATGGAAAAAAATAAAACTGAACCTCAACTTCACACATCTTTAAACAATAAATTTCAGGTAGACAACATAAATAAGCATTAACAACAAAACTTTAGAACTATTAAAAACAGCCCTCATCTAGAATTTAACCAGTGTGTTGTCTTTCCTCAAGACACAGATAACTAGCTGGAATTGAGTCTAAATAAATTCATTGTATTTCCCAAGGCACCATATGAAGAATTAAGCCATGCTTACCCGAACTCTGTCACACTATTGTCAACACTGCCTCACTTAGGGTTTTCAGAACATATTAAAAATTAAGAATGAAATAACTTGCCATTTGAATCTACTTGGCCTTAGTTTCGGAAACGGGGCAAGATTGATAGGGACTGTGGCAAACAGGATAGTCGGTTTTCCATTCAGAGGTGGAACCACTTTCAGCAGCAGTGAACTGATTGCTTTGGGGAATATTCACTTATTCATCAAATAAATATTTACCCAGTGAATAGTGTAAGTCAGTTGCTTTCTGGGTGTTCAGAAAACACTGATCAAGACAGAATTGCTATCTTGGAGGTGACCTCCCAGTGGAGAAAGAGAGGCAGTGAGCAAACACAAGGATATTCCAGTGTTTAGTGCTGCAGGTGCACGGGAAGGGCCATGGGGTGAGCTTGCTGTTTTTCCCTAAGACAGTTGGGGGAGTCCTTAATGATAAGATAACCTTTGAGTAAAGAGGTGAGCCAAGGGGAGTGCATTCTATTCAGTATTTTGAGATCAGGGCATACTCAGGAAAGGCAGGCAGTGTGTTTTAGGCAAAGTCTGCAAATATTTAAATGGGCAAAATATTTAAAAACTTAGTTGGGCCAGTGCAATTATTGCCCTGGACAGAATGTGGCATTGGTCATTTTCCCATCCCCACCACTGTGAACCACACGCAGTCTGTCCTCCACCTGCCCCCATAGGCTGGGAGCCCCGTCTGCCAGCAACTCAAGGCTCTGAGTCTCCAGGGCTCTCTGACTCTGGGTCTTTATGAAATCACCATCCCCTCTGGATTCAGGTCTTCTCATCTCAGAAGTAATAAGATTAGAGTCTATAACGGCACAATGCTATGATTGTATGAATATTAACAATGATGAAAATGGGATGGAACAGTTGATTTTAAAAGGCATAACCTTTTTAGTAGGAGTATTTAATTCATTACTGAACAAAAAACATGGGGAGCAAATCTCAAAGAAATATCCACGTTTCTTCTACATCAGGTAAACATAAGCAACCTCCTCCTCCTCCTGGCCAGTGCTTCAAACACTTCGAAGGAGCAAACAGAGAAAGACCGACCTCAAAAGAACAGACCAGTTAGAAAAAAGAGAGTGTGGGTAAGAATAGAGAGATGGAAACATGACATTCCTCCCCTAAGTTTTTATCCTTCTAAAGGTCACGGCCATTTCTTCCCAAAGGCATCCGTCCTCGGCCACTGCCCAACACATGACTCCATCCCCAAGGCCCATCCTCACCCCTCCTGACAGGATTAGACATAAAACCTGGACCAGCAATTTCCCCATCACCGTGCCATCTTATTATCTGTTCCCACTAGCTTATTCTGAGCTAAAGACCAACGATATCAACTACCCTGTTGCCAGGCATGATTATTTATAACAACAATTAAAGTACTTCCCAAGTGAGAAGTTTGACTATGCCCAATAATATACAGCTCCAACTTAAAATGACTGACTTTGGCCTCAGGTTCCTTAATTAACCTCTCTTGGCCTCAGGTTCCTTAATTATGTATTACTAATAATTAGTAATAATAATAATACTCCACCCCATAGAGTTGTTATGTGAGTTAAGTGAATCAAAATATCAAATATGTTTAGAGCAGCATCTAGGATATTTTAAGCAACGTATCAAGATTTGTTGTTATTATTTGTAACTATATCTGTCCCCAAACTAGAAGCCTTAGTGCTGGCCTTCACATTGCTCTTACATGCTTACATGCTTAAAGAAATCTCGTTCTTTCTCGTATTGATTCATTGATTCATGCATTGTCATTCACACAGGCTGACTTAAGTCACATTTTCATTCTAGGTATCTGAGCCCCTCATTCTGATGGAAAGATCACACGTCTACAGGAGGGTTTCATAAATGAGCAGGATTGAAGGGTTTGAAGTTTAAGCTCTGAGATTTGACTATGGAGAGAAGATCTCAAAGGCAACGAGGCTTTAATCAGCATAAAGGAGTGAATGGAGGGCACTGAGTGGAAAATCCTAAACAGAAGAAGCAGCAGAGCATAGTCCTTGTAGGGGGAGGGAGCAGGGAGCAACAGAAGATGGAAGGTGGTCCGTGAGCCTGGGACACCAAATCAGGGGTCTGGAGAGGCACCAAACCCGACCCCAGTGCACAATCAAACCAGGGTTTCATTGGCCAAAGACAGCTGGTGAGCTGCCTCTGAGTTAGGGCATGTCTACATATTCCTAACAGGCAAGAGTTTAGCTGAGCTGGGTGCTGGCCATCTGACGTGACAAAAGAGGAAATCTGAGAAAGCTAGGGCTTTGCTAAATAGAAGAAAGAAATCGTATATATATTCCAAATCCTGACCATCAGGAACCAAGAAGCAAGCCCGCATTCTGATATCTGTTTATACAATGCATGTGTTACCATTACACTGGTAAATTAGGTGGTATGTTTGCCTTATATCAAATCACTAAGTTTTATATTAGAGTGATATACTCGTAATGCTTTGCTTATCAAACCAGAAAATTCATCATGTGAAGTCCATTTTTCACAGCACGTCTGGATCTTTTTTTTCCTAGGCAGCCAGCCGGTCCATGTTAATGCAATTCCTTCAGATATCACTGCCAAGCTCGGAAATCAGAGCGCGCCCTCCGGGGGCGCTGAACACATTGTGGTATGGCTTTCTAAGACTGTTTTTCACAAAGTTGAAATGCTTGTTACAAAAATGTGTGTTACAGGACACTAAAGATGTTTATCTAAAATTGCACACAATGGTTGTCTATTTACCCAGTACGAAAGCCCAGGTGCTTTTCTTAAACAATTCTTAAATAAAAAGCAAGTGAGGGTTTAAGTTTAATATCAGGGCCTAACATTAAGTGTATTATATATGTTGTCACAGAGAATGGACTTTATTCCACAACTATCTCCTGACATAGGAATGTAAATTTAAGGAAAATCTGTTAATAAGTTGGCATTTTATGTTACTGAATTTTCCATATTTTTATTTTTCTGGAACTAAGTTCCCTATATATGCAACTATTTCTTAATTAAAATATATAGCCTAGATTAGAAATAATCAGTTATGAGTTATGGATTTATTTTCATAATAAATCAACCCAGAACCCAATAAAAAATGCTTTTACCTGGCCCTGGGTAGCTCAGTTGGTTAAGCGACTGTCTTCAGCTCAGGTCATGATCCTGGAGTCCTAGGATCGAGTCCTGCATCAGGCTTCCAGCTCATCAGGGAGTCTGCTTCTCCCTCTGACCCTCCCCCCTCTCATGCTCTCTCTCATTCTCTCTCTCAAATGAATAAGTAAAAATCTTAAAAAAAAAAAACACCTTTACCTATAACAATTTTTTTCTCTTTTGTTTTTTTCTGAGTTGCTTAATATGCAATTATTGAAATTTCTGCAGCTTTGATTAGATAGAGAAATAGATAGATGATAGAGATGGATGATAGAGACAACTGATTGATAGAGATAGATGATTGAGAGTTGATAGATGATAGATGGATGGATAGACAGATGGAAGACAATGGCAGATAGATATATAGATAGATGATAGATGATAGATAGATAGATGATAGGTAGATAGATGATAGGTAGATAGATAGATAGATGATAGGTAGATAGATAGATGATAGGTAGATAGATGATAGGTAGGTAGATAGATAGATGATAGGTAAGTAGATAGATAGATGATAGGTAGATAGATAGATGATTGGTAGATAGATGATAGATAGATTGATAGATAGATAGATAGATAGATAGATAGATAGATAGATAGATAGATAGACAGACAATGGTAGGTAGGTAAATGGAGAGATGATAGGTAGATCTAACTATCTGTCATCTCCCATCACCTATCTATCTGCCTACCAGGGAACTTCACCTAGTTGGTCTGGGGTCTCAGTTTGCTTGGAAGAGTAAGAACACCAGGAATGTCACCAGAGGAAAGGAGGAGAGAGATTAGGGTGACATCCAGCTCCTACTCTATGGAATGCAAAGGAAGAGTCCTGAGGGAATCCCCTGGGTGCCTTGTTCCTGGGGACCAGGAGAGCTCAGCTCATCAGCAAAGCCATAAAGGCAGCTCATCAAACTAGCACTGTGCCGAACTTCATTAAGTTCTTTCACCTACAGTTTTAACTGGCTGGTTTCCATTTTTCCTTCTTAATAGTATTTTTTTTTTAATTATTTTTTATTGTTATGTTAATCCCCATACATTACATCATTAGTTTTAGATGTAGTGTTCCATGATTCATTGTTTGTGCATAACACCCAGTGCTCCATGCAGAACGTGCCCTCCTCGATACCCATCACCAGGCTAACCCATCCTCCCATGCCCCTCCCCTCTAGAACCCTCAGTTTGTTTTTCAGAGTCCATCATCTCTCATGGTTCATCTCCCCCTCCGATTTTCCCCCCTTCATTCTTCCCCTTCTTAACAGTATTTTAAGGAACATTTGATTTGTCACTGCCTCCCTGACCCTGATTCTGGAGACTTAAGAACGGAAAGAGAGCTAGAGCACAGAAATATATTCATAAGATTATTGAATAGGATGAATGCTTAAGACTCTCTTTTTATTAATATATTCTTTTTCATCAGAATGCATTCAATATATGATGTTCTTCCTATTCAAGAACATACTTGAGAATACATATATACATAAAAGAAAGTGTTCTTTGATAATACATTCCTAGTGTATACATTATCTGTGAATAGGCCTATAATAAGCATCCATCAGTGAGAAGAATATATTCATGGGAAAACTCTATTAAGAAGAAATCATCTCATTCACAAACACATTCATATGAATGCATTTCTCTTACGTGTCATCAGCTTGCCCCTTTTTTGGCCTCCAGCTATAGCAGCAGGGAGCTGCTACAAATACATTGGACATTCTTTAACGTGCTCTTAACCTGAAGATAAGTCAATCCCAAGTAATGGAAAGAAACACATTCTGCCAATAATCATTCAACAGATTGACCCCACGGTGAACTGGTTTTGTCTATTGGCCTGGTTATGAGCATGTAGGACCTGCTGCCACAGGACGTACCATGGCTGGAAGAGATGACCCCATAGCAGAGACTGGGGATGGTTGGCCAGATGGAGAAATGGTTCAGTCTCAGGGATCTGAAATCAGCAGGAGGGAGAAGTAAGCTGAATCGGGAGGGATCTAGGGCGGGCATCATCCTGGGATGTTCCTGAGTCCAAGTGCAGGCCAAAACTGCGGTGAAGCCCCTGACCACCAAGGCATCCAGTGACCAGGCCACGTCCAGGGGACATCCGAGGACACAGTGACACTGGAGGCCCCTCCCCACATCCACAACCCCAGGAGCCTAGGGTAGATCCACCTTCCTACCTCAAACACACCGATGAGAAGAAGAAGGGAAACTGCCTTGAGTCCAAAAGTTACTGCCCTGCCCTGGGCACTCTGTAATCAGGAGCGGACCAGAGACGGGTTGCTTTGGCCCCTCGGCTACCGACTTTGACCCTTCGGTTACTGACTTTTTTGATTGGACTGTTCAGAAGTGCTAACTAATGGGTTTGCTGCCAACCTCACTGGTGGAGGTTAAGATGACAAATCAGAAGGAGACAAAGAGAGTAATGAGTTCATTCAGTGACCCTGTTATACAAGCGCATCTGGAAACCCGTCTGCTGCCACCACAATGCTACATAGTCCTCTATATATGAGAGATGTTTCTGAAAGCAGAATATGAATTACTACCTTTCATGGAGCTTTCCTTGCTACATTTCACAATTGCCTTGTTTCCTTCCAAGTCCAGGCTATAAACATTTAAATGAATTTGAGATGATTTAATCATAGTAAATGATTTTCATGCAGATTATCTGCTGAGTTGGAAGGTAAAATTCTCTTTTCTATCCCACAGGTAGTCATCAATAGGCAGAGTCATATTTTTTAAATTATTGAGCTTGATATTTTCTTTCTTGTTGGGTTTCTTGGCCAAGATGCTCCTTGGAATTTGAGGGGGAGAACGTTTTCAAGAAGTGTTATTTAGGGGCGCCTGGGTGGCTCACTTGGTTAAGCGACTGCCTTCAGCTCAGGTCATGATCTCAGGGTCCTGGGATCAAGCCCCGCATCGGGCTCCCTGCTCGGCGGGAAGCCTGCTTCTCCCTTTCCCACTCCCCCTGCTTGTGTTCCCTCTCTCGCTGTCTCTCTCTATGTCAAATAAATAAATAAAATCTCTTAAAAAAAAAGTGTTATTTATCTTTATGTGATATAATGAAATTGCAAAGATGCTTTGAAAAATATATAAAAAAAATAAAAATAATGACGTGGATACCACACACCCCACACTGCCCTTCCCTACACACTATCACCGGTCGGGTCTATGTGGCAATGTGCACATTTTCACACAACTGTTAAGCAATTAATGGCTCTTGCCAAGATTGGCGCTTTCTTGGAAAATATAAATGTAAATCAACATTATCATCTTCACTGCAAATTGGTTCCATATTTGCAAAATATGGTTTATATGGCAGTAATAAGAGTGGCAAGTAATCTATGGTGGCAAGACTGGTCCCATGTGTATCTGTCTATGGTCAAATCAACCAGCAGTAAGTTTTCACTCTTGTGCATCACCTCTTTATTCTTTTTTATTTAAGGATATAACCAATCAGGTCCCAGTTAAGTCTGAACTCGTAAATAGTCTAAATCACACTGAGGGAGGTTCAGTTGAAATTTATTCTTCTATCTGTTCATGTTCAATAATTGCCATGTTATTTTTAAGAAGTATAAATTCTCAGAGGTTATACAACACGAAATAGTCTACGTTGAAACAGGAATAAATATTTCTATTTCTATTATCTGTAGAAAAAGTGGTTGCTAATAAGTTTCTGAGCAAAAAGCTAAAACTGGTGTCTTTCCTCATTATCCCATAATTTAGAGTTTGCATCAGTGTTTACACTGATTGCATAAAGCAATGTATAATCACATGCATATAACATCTGCTTAAAATAAGTCACTTCAGGGCGCCTGGGTGGCTCAGTTGGTTAAGCGACTGCCTTCGGCTCAGGTCATGATCCTGGAGTCCCTGGATCGAGTCCCACATCGGGCTCCCTGCTCGGCAGGGAGTCTGCTTCTCCCTCTGACCCTCCCCCCTCTCATGTGCTCTCTCTCATTCTCTCTCTCTCAAATAAATAAATAAAATCTTAAAAAAAAAAAATAAGTCACTTCAAATTAAAATAAAAACCCAGCTAGATATATGGCTGGTACTAAAAAAAAATTTATTTTCCTTAAGTCTTGAATTTCTAAAAACAATATTAGAATGTTGAGGTGTATCCTGCAGCTTAACTGAACTTTAGTCAATGAAACAAATGTGCCATAAACAGAAAGTAGATGATATTTGTTCAGGTCTCAAAGGCAGCTCGTATGGACACATATGAGGGTTTTCTACCCGTGTTTCCATTCATTCATCACATAGTATGCATTGCTATGAAGGGAAGGTTCTTTATCTTCTTGCTTTACACCCTTTTGTCTGTTTACTCACTGATTGATGAATATAGCTATTTTCACTCACTTGTGACTATAAAGACTCATGTCCAGTGTTTACACCATTAGAATGCACCTACTTAGAAAGGAATCCCAGGGCGCCTGGGTGGCTCAGTCTGATAAGCATCTGTCTTGGGCTCAGGTCATGATCTCGGGGTCCTGGAATGGAGCCTCTCCTAGGGCTCCCTGCTCAGGAGTCTGCTTCTCCCTCTGCCACTCCCCCTGCTTGTGCTCTCTCTCTCAAATAAATAAATAAAATCTCTAAAAAAAAGGAATTCCATCTAAAAGGAAGTACTTTATCTCCCTTTTTATGATATTCCCTTTGTTGAAGGATAATTATTTTTTTAAGAAAGGTATAGTTCTCGTAGAAATACAAGATGAACAGGAAGAGTTTTTATTTATCTCATTAGTTAGTGAGGGAGCCAGCAAGATGTAATAACCAATATAAAAAGGAATCCAAAGAACAGGCCATACAAAAGGCTATTAAGAATGCTGGAAGGAATTTGCTTAAGAGATGTAAAACTGGCTGCTTTCATACTGGGGGAGGGAAATCAATTGCATTTCCACCTGACAACAACTTTGCCCTCTCTGAACAAGGGTCATTTGCATTGCTCTGCAGTTACCTTCAATTCACAGAGTGTGGAATAGCTCAAAAGCATTGAAAAGCAGGAGGTAGCTCTAAACAAGGTGCACTCGGGACGTTCAGTTTCAAAGTCCTTTATAATTTTTCCTGACACTTTGCTCTTGTAACTATTATCATGTAGGCATAAACAAATTACATTGTTTGGCTGCATAAAGGGGTGATTTAACTCCTAACATAAGTATCACTCAAATAGGTGTGTGTGTGTTTAAGATCCCTGTCAGAAATTCAAATATAAATGGTGTATATCTTTGAAAGATATACACCTTCAATAAATCTTACAAATATAAAGTTTGTATCTTTCACAATTGTATTCTCTTTCATTAACAATTTTGTTACTAAGTAAAAATTACTATTAAGTGGAACAGTAACCCCCAAATAATGAATCCTATCCTTAGGCAAAATGGTGAGGTAAAGGGAAAATATTTTACATTATGCATTTTCTAGTTCAGAGATAGATAGCTTACACTAATGTATATCTAGGGAAGTTACAGACAGTATACAAATAAGTATTACTTTTCTGATTGGATTAGATCATGTTAAATCATACACGTTGAAATATACCTGCATTTTTTTATCAGTGACTAGATGACCATCTGTATTATGCAAACCATCTCATCGACCTATTCCCATTGTGGATCCTAAATGACCCCCTAAGTTTGCCGTGAACTGAATATGATGAACCATCTCCTCATCCAGTTATGTTTAATGTGATATATCTTGCCAAGCTCTGAAAATCCTCTTAACTGCAGCCCATAATGGGAAGGTGGAGTCTTCTCTGCAAGTTCTCCGAAGCCGTGGGGTTGATTAATGTCTCTGAGCCTCCAATAACACACGTTTAAAATGGATTTGATTACAGAAGCATCCTCATGGACTGCTGTGCCATTAACTGAGATAATCCATGTCAAAAGGTGAAGGGGTTTAGAACAAGTATCCCCAAAATGTGCCACTTTGGCATGTGAATTGCTTAGTACTGAAGGCAGTCAAGACCCAGCAGATTCAAGAACATTTACCTCTCCCTTAAACTACCTAAAAGAATTAAGATAAGGGACCTGACCCAGAAAGAGAACTATGACTAAGAGACAAATTTTTTATCTGAAAGATCTATCTGTATGGCAGGACAAACATCTAACTACCAAACATCTGATCTTTTTATCATCCTGTGAATCACCTTCCTCCCCTTTGAAACACCAGGCCCCCTCCCATTCCTTAGCTCAAGATGGCACATAATCCTCAATTGTCCAGGTGATCTTAGGTCTCATTGTCTTTCTGGGGTCCCCATTCACACATAATTAAATTTGTTTTTCTTCTTTCCATCTGTCTTATGTTACTTTGGCTATAAAACCAGCCAAAGAACCTGGAAGGATAGAGTAAAGACTTTTTCTCCTAAACAAAGGTCTTCAAAGGGTTTGATATTAATCACTTAAATATTGTTATTGTCATTATCATCACTATTGTCCTCAGCAGAGAGTCTGAATATACAAACCACCAGTGACCAGACCATACACGACAATAGAACTCTGACCAACTAACTCTGTACCACATGCCCTGCTTCTATCTCTAATATGCTTTCCAAACCATCCACATAAGATGTTTCCTTCTACTTAGCCTGCCTCTAGCTTCTCCGTGCTAACAAGCTCCAATTACAGCTTACCTAGAACCTGATTTGTTTCCACTACAAAGTTTTTCCTTTCTCCCATCTCCTTTGAGTTTCTGCCAAGCACAAATGATGGTGGCTGACCTTATAACACTGGTGAGGCCAAATAGTCTTTGGTTGTTCTCACTGGGGTGATGGATCTCAGACAAATTTGTTAGTGTCTGTTCCTCTTTGCCAGATGGCTTGCCCCTTCCTACCTGCCACCATGTCTAATTTACCTTGGCATCGTTAATGCTTAACACGCACCAAGTCACCACTAAATACAATTTGCTGAGTGATGGACTACATCACTGAAAGTCCAGAACACTGCATTTTCAAGTCCTTTAGTTCCTGAGCTAGGACTCAAGGGACAATTGGCCTGTTCTACCCAATTGAGGTGAAAAAAGAGAAAAGGAAGAAAAAAGCAGAGAAGTAAAAGATTTGTTCTGGGAATGGAATGGATGGGAAGGGGTGGTTAATGTGACTATGACTTGCTAGCTGGACTATGAGTGAGGTGGGTCCAGAAGCTTAAGCACTTTGGGGTCTTCTGTAAGGCAAACAATAAAGATTTAGATACAAGCCTTGGAAGAGGCTGGTGCAAATGGGTGCCTCAAACTTAAGCCACCTTAGCTTCCAGGTGAATCTGTCTCCGGGATCTGTTGATGGCAGAGGTAAGTTTTGTGAAACTGACATGTCCCTTGTGGCTGACTTAGTTTTGATGTTAGGAACTGTTAAAAGTTAAACTGATGCATATTAAAACTAGTAAGAGTTTATTTTAGCAAAAATCGATTTGAATCGGAAAGCATGCAGTATAACAGATAGAAAGGAGTTTAAGTAGCTATACAAAATGAAAGACTTTTATAGGCAGAAGAGAACAGGAATGAGGTAGAAAAGCAGATTTACTGTTGCAAGTTAACTTTCCTTTAGGGGATGACAAGGGGTCTATCAAGGCAATGACCTAATACTGATCAGGTGATTCCTGACTGGCTGGTTTAAGATTCCATTTCTGGGAGAGACAAAACTCTGTATAAGTCTTGGTTTAGTGATGTCAGGTTTAGAATAAGCTATCCATCCTGGGCCAGTTGTCTTATTTTTAACAGAATACTGCAAGTAAATCGGGGACCCTGCCGAAAATATCCTAGGGTGTAAGGGCAGGAAGCATTCTGTAAACTAAAGGTGACAAACAGCTTGTTGAGGTCACCTAACTCCTTTTGTGGTGCCATATTTAGAGTTAAAGTTCCATAGCACTTTTTTCTTAACCTAGACTGCTCATTATACTTTACAAAATGTCTTGCAGGCAATATTCAAAAGTGTCCTTGTGCTACCTCAAACACAGAATATTCATACGTGGCCTAGGGACGAATATTAGGCGCTGGGAAATTAAATTAAGCTCCTGTAAATCCCAATTCCTAACTTTGCAATTGTTCTAGCTGCGCTTTTCCTTGCTTCTTTGCTGTTGATAATAACAATTCTAGAGCTCAGCTGCAAGGATGTCATTGCTTTGGGAGTTGTTTGTTTTCCTTTGTGTCGATGGGTTGTTTAATTACTTAGGTACTAAGTTCACAAAACACAATTCTTCAGTATAATAAAGAGATGCACATAAAGCAAGGATACCCAAGAAGGAGATATTTTAAAATGCTATTGTTTTTGCTGAAGGGTTTTGTCTCTATTCTTAACTGCTAAGGAATAGATATGAAAACTAGGATCTAGGGAGCTGGTAGGAATTAAGTGGAGCTGTTCCTACACTGACCTTTTAGCTGCAAAGTCTAAGATAAGGTTTCCATTCTTTTTTTTTTTTTTTTTAAGATTTTTATTTATTTATTTGAGACAGAGAGAATGAGAGAGACAGAGAGCACATGAGAGGGGGGAGGGTCAGAGGGAGAAGCAGGCTCCCTGCCGAGCAGGGAGCCGGATGCGGGACTCGATCCTGGGACTCCAGGATCATGACCTGAGCCGAAGGCAGTCGCTTAACCAACTGAGCCACCCAGGCGCCCCAAGGTTTCCATTCTATCATATTTTTGACATTAAGGCTTTTTACATCAAATCTTGAAAAGATTTGAAGACACATAAACAAGACACATAAACAATAAAATAGAACTGATCTGCTTATAAGGAAGAGCCAAGTCTCCAAGCTCCTAAGTTCCTGCTCTCAGTCTGTCCAGCCAGATGTACCCGTTGTTGCAAATATGCGTGCTTCCATGGAAAATTCCACATTGTTTATGTAAAGCACACCCTTCGGGTTATCTGACTTGAATTCTGTTTGCTCTGAACCTTTTATTGTCCTTGAGGCATTTAACAACTAAGGAAGTTTCCCATTACTGAAGCAATGCTAAATAATTCTTGTCTATACACATGCAAATAAATTCTTTCAGGTGGGAATTCAACAGACGCCCTCATTCTGGGGAAGGGGAGCAAAACATACCACTCCCAAATATGATTTTTTGTCGTAAGGTTTATCTTGAACTGATTATTTTTTTTAAAATGGCAGACACAGAAGAAGCTCTGAAAACTGAGTAAAAGGTACTCACATTTATAAGGGAAATCTCCATTTGTAAGTATGTCTCCTCTCTGTACCAAGAAGGGGAGGAGGACTAAATTTCTAGAAACTCTTGTCAATGGAGAAGGGACAACCTTAGGGCTGCACAACAAACTCACCTTCATTTACTGCGCTATGCCTGGTAACCTCCCCTAACTAGCTTCCCCTCCACCCCAAATCTTTCTTTTGTCTTTCACTAAAGACGGCAGTGAAGATGGTGGCTTGAGCCATTTCGGGAAGTTGCTGTTTTCCTGGGTCTCTCCCACGTATACAGCAGGTACACGTGTTATTAAACTTCTGCTTTTTCTTCTTTTTTCTCCTGTTTTTTTTCTCCTCTGTCTTTTATTATGGGGTGGGGGGTAGGGGTATCTCAGTCAAGAACCTAGAAAGGTAGAGAAAAAATGATTTTTTCCTTCCCTGTAGTGTAAAAGTTTCACCTCCACCAGCAAATTCATTTCAATATTCCTAATGTATGAATGTGTCTATTTTTCAATTATCCTTTGAACCAATTGCAACATCTGCCTACTTCACTCATTAATAATGAGTTCAATAAAATTTTTAACACATATTTAGTTTATTTCTGCACTAGATAGAGGATTTTACCCTTTTTCCTTGCTTGTTTGTTTGTTTGTTTTTTAATTATCCTTTGAAACCATTTGATACTGTATTTTGTTAGGTCTATTACATATGTGGTTTTAAATAATTCCTTTCACTATTTCTTGATATTTTTTCTTTAAAAAATTTGGAGTCTTCTCTCCTAATTTCTGAGACTTTCATTTTCTTTTTAGTTATTACTCAGACTTAGCCAAACTCCAGGTTAAGGACACAGTCGTTAAGATTGCCAAAACTTTAGACACCAGAGGAAGCTTGGTTGTCCCCAGGACCATTCTCACATCAGGCCAGATGGTTAAAAATTTGGGAGTCCCCATGATGACCTCCGGGCTTGACAATCCACTAGAATGACTCACAGAATTTAGGAAAGCACCATACTTAAAATGAAGTTTTATTGTAGTAAATAGATACAAATTAAAATAATCCAAGAGAAGAGATGCACAGGGCAGGGTCTAAGAGGGGTTCAAAGGCAGAGCCTCCCACGATGCCATGACTCCTTAACTCTCCATGGGGCTGTGGATGCCAACACATCCTCACAGCCACAATGAGTATCACCAACCAGGGAAGCTATCTCGAACTCCAAGTCCAGAGCTTCTACTGAGGCTTCATTACTTAGGCATGATTGATTGATTCATTGCCCATGTGGTTGAACTAAACCTCCAGCCCCTTTCCCCTCCCTAGAGGTCAGGCTCATCACCCTGAATCACCTTGTTTGCAACACCTGTCAGCTGTGGCTTCCGGGGTTCACTGCTGAATAGCAAAAACACTCCAATCACTCAGCAGTTATTAGATTTCAGAACGTAGCTGGGAACAAAGGTCAGACCTCTCTCTTAAGAGAGGCCAAATTCCTTACTACACTTTTGTACTGTTTAGTTTTATAACCTTAAGTAATAAACTTGTATCCGGTTTTCTCATCCAGAGTCCTCTGGAATCCCAGAACGTGGAACACCAGTGCCCCACGATCTTTTCCTACTTTTCTCTCCCCACACGTTCCAACTACTTTCAGCGATACCTTAGTTTTTACATGAGGTTGAGACTCTTTAAAATCTATTTTTATAAGCACAGGGTAATTTTTCTTTTTTTGATCAAACTAATTTATCACTATTATAACTACACATACACATTCTTTGCTACAGAGACTCACCAAATGCTTCCATGATGATCCCAGGTCATGATCCCTGGGCCACTCAGGGAAAACTGCTTTCTAGCACTAAGGTAAGTTAGGTTTTCACACCCTCCAACACTCACTCCAAATTATGCCTCATTTTACTTTGCATCACATTTGGACCACTATTTTCTCTTTTAGATTTTGTTCTGGGATTTCTAATCTTTATTCGTTGTCTCTTATTGAAGAAGACTGTTGTGTCTCCAACACATCACCAAAATCATCCAGACCCTCAATCCCATTTTCTATTGTGTATTATCCACTTAGTCTTTAAAGATGCCCTTACTGGGGCCCACCCAATATTCAAGTAGCTTTGCTGTTTTGAAATCTTCTGAGGATGTTGACATGGATTTTTTCATTCATTCCTCTCAGAGGCAGATAGGGTTATCCAACTGTCAGAACACAAGAAGCGTGGGGATCTCTCAATTATAACTGGTATCCAGGAGTACGGGGCTTAGATAAATTCAACATTGTTCACCTCTTAAATTAATCTCATATTTTCCAGGTTTGGCCTTTTATTGTTTTTGTTGACCAGGAGAGAACCTGAACAATTCATTCAACTTTATCTTGAAGTTCAACTATTGAATTCATATTTTAAAATATTTCCCAAGTGTAACTTCAATTTCCTAATTTTTTTTCATTTTCTTATTATCTTTTCTTGGAAAAAAATTTTATATATGCAACATTTTCTTGAATCATTTTGACGATGCTAATTAGAATTTTTAATAAAACAATTATTTCTGTTGCCTGAATTATTGATCCTTCCTTAAGGGATCAGTTTTTTACTTTCCCTACCTTAGTATTTCTCTTACATCTTTTCTGCATAGATCTGGTGATCTCTGGTTGCACATTTATTTTTAAAAACCAAGGATTAGCAATCAAAATGAAAAGAGAGGGCTTGAGGTTACATTTGCCCAGCATATTATAAGATTGAAATGGGACAGGGAAAAAGGCTGATGCAGGTAATGGGAAGACACGGCCCCCAAGATCCCCACCCCAGAGTTGCCACTGAGTGATTTTAAGGGAGGCAGCTTGGGTGGCTATCCCGAAGGAAAATGTTTTCCCAAGAATTCTCTCCCCAAGTTAGAAGTCTGCCTGGAAACTCTGTCACTGGGATCTGGGCATAACAATCATAGAGTTTTGTTTTAATTTCTATGACTGAGCTATCACTTCTTTGGAAGCCCTGCTCCTGAAAACCAAAATCACCCACCCAGCCCAGCTGCCAGTTCATGTTAACATGACTTCACTCTTCCCCTGTCTTCATCAACATAGTTCCAAGAAACTCAGCCAAAGAGATCAAAGCTGCAGTTCATTCTGAGAACTTCTTGAACAACCTCTTGACCTTTTAGGAGCAAGCACCATCTCCACTACTGCTATGCTGCAAATTCTGGGAGGTGGCCTCCCAGCCAGCTCCCATCCATCCCCACACTGCTAGAAACTCCCAGGAATCTCACCAGCTGAAGAGCCCATCACACAATTGTCACTCTAAGAAGTCAACTTCCTTTTGAGTATCTTGTCTGTCATGGGAATAGGTTCACGCAGAAAGGGAAGACACACATATGTGTTTGTTCTGCCATTTTCCACCAACTTATTCAGTGATGGCCCCAGAGTTTGCAGATTTTCCATAAGCTAGATATTACTTGGACTTTAAAAAGATAAACTTATGTTTATGTTTGAAGATACCAGTTAGTATTTTTCTAAACCTAAATTTCCAAATTCACACTCTCCTATATGTTAATAATGATCCCAAAACTTCATGCAGTTCTGTCTCGTTGATTCATCCTGGAGGCTCTTTGACCTCTGCATCCCTTTCCTACTTTTTTAAGCCCTGCTCTCTGCCCTGGGCTGACCTGTGTGAATGACAGCAGTGAGTCCCTGTGTCCTCTGGCCAGCAGGGAGCTCTGGCTGGAGAACAGAGGGAGGGAGAGAGCAATCAAGCTGTCTATTTTCCTAGTTCCCTTTCGGTGTGGTCATCCCAGGCTAAGTCCCCAGACAAAAGGTTACTGTTGCTCCCAACGTGGCCTGTTCTACAGACTCTTCCTCCTTCCAAATTCTGGTAATCTCTCTCCATGTGCCTTCAAACCTGGGCGTGGTTACAGCTTTGCTGCTGCCAGCCCTGGGTCCCTGCACTGTCCTTCGTGGCTTCCCTGAAACCTGCCCACACCTTATAATTAGGCCCTTTAATGAATAAATACTCCTTGAATATTCCTTGAAGAATCCTCACTGGTGTGTACCATCTGTTTCCTGTTGTTCATATGACTGATACAGCAGCCTAGTTCGGAATAAAAAATATCATTTTTTTTGCACAATGAGAAAGTCATGCCTTTGGGACTGGATGGGTGATAGGTATAACTCATTCACTAAATAATCACAGGGCCTTTGCTCAACACAGCTTTAGACAGTATTCTATATGTCCTTATGTTTATTCAACTTTGGTGTACATATCAATGCTAGTCTAATGCACTTACCATTTCATGATAAAATGATGATTGCCGAAGTATCTTACTATTTAAGCAAATGGCCACCACTTGTACTAATCACAGAATGAGCTTTTGCCTTTTTGTGATTTTATTTACCCCATTGTCATAAAACTGCTATACTCAAGATCCGAGGTTATGAACTGCCCAACAAAGGCCAGGACGGTCCTAATTCATAAGGTCCTTCCTACCCATTGTACGATGCTCTACAGGGGTTAGATCTCTGCTGATCACCCAAGATCAGATAGCAAGCCTCACTTCCTACTTCACCTGACCCCCACCTTATCCTGCTTAATTTTCCCCAAAGCATTTACAACCACCTGACATTTTGTTTGTTTGTGTGCTTAAATTTATATGATTGCCCAAAATAGAATGTAAGTTTTATGAGGTAGGAGGTTTGATTTGGATCCCAGCTCTATCCCCGATGGTCAGGACAATTTCTATTGGTTATCATTTCAAAATTACCTATTGAATGAAAGAATAATGGACATGGCTTTGGAGCTCAGGAAAGAGATCTGAGTCTTTGGAGATGACAGTTAAGTCGATATAGAGAGAGAGGGAGAGAATTTCACGATTATCAGCAAAGAAACAATGGTTGAATATTCACTGTATATCTGGCCACTCAGAATGTCTGTGAAGGCTGTAGACAGAGGAGAAAGAAGGTTGGAGGGTCCTGAAAAGGAGGTGCTAGAGAAGAAGAGGGAACCTGGGTGCAAAGTGCTGTCATGGAAAGCCGTGTCATAAAGGAAAAGTGTTGAGATAGGACTAGCCACCTAATTTTCAAATGCAGCAGAGAGCCCTGGTGAGGGCGAGGGACATGTCCATGTGGTGTTCCATGTGTGGTCAACACCAGATGGTCTTCCAGGCCTGTGCACAGGTAAACAGGAGGGAGGCAGGGGCACCTGGAAATCTTCCTGTGCCATGGCTGGTGGATGTGAGCACCCCTGGGTCCTGGAAGCAGAAGAATGGGAGAGTCAGAGGGAAAACACACAGGAAGAAGAGCTGAAGAGCAGACCCACAGCCGTTGCCAAGTAGAGTGAGCAAGAAATAAAAATAAAACATTTGTTTTGAAACCTGATGTTTGTGAGTGGCTCATCACAACAGCAAAGCTGACTAGTTATTCCTTAACATGCATATCCCCTTACTCTAATATCTATTCATAAGCAGGAAAACAATCACCTGGTCAAGTGCAAGCCAGGCTAATAGGGTTCAGACCTAAAGTCCTAATGATCAGCATGAACCCTGATATGACCCCTAATCAATTATTATCAAATATTCTGTGGCTATATATTATGGACTGGTTATGTCTCTTGATCATAGGCATTTCTGGAAGACTTCGCACTCTGGAGGGTAAAATAAAGACATGTGAGGCACGATCATAAATCAGTAAAAATATAGATTCACAACCATCTCAAACGAGCCCTTAGAAGTGGCCCACCATCCTACTATGCTGATATGGTAAGCTCTGTCTCCTATTAGTAAAGAAGACACTGTGACATATTGTTGAATTGTTTCAACTATCCCAGACTAAAGTCACACTTACCGTGGTCCACACTTCACTGAAAAAAACTATCAGAAACTTTGTCATCTTTCCAGCGGTACAATAATACATCGACATGTGTCCTTATCTTCTCCCTTTTTCCGACTTTTATCGTAAAAAGGAACATCCCATCTCAGATCAAAGAGAGTACAGGACTCTCAACTCTCCTGCCTTCTCTGGGGACTCTGTCCCATCCACTGCTTTAGGGAGAGGAGAATCTCCCATGGACCATGTACCCTGTAGGACCTGGGGTCAGCAGCGAGCCAGACGTTTGGGACAAGAGAAGGGTGAGCCTGCGTTGGACTGCAGTCACTCTCTGGGTAGCAGTACTGTTGGCCGACGTAGGACTTATTGGAGGAAGAGGAAATTAAAAGTTCCATTTTGATACTTCTAAGTTTCAAGCTGTCTCTTTGACATGCAAATGAACACGCTTGTCTGAAGAAGTTTAAGATGAATTTATTGAAAGGTAGTGCACTAGATGAGCTACCCATGGAGAGGATGTAGCTACAGGAGAAGATCCCGAAGTGGGTGCTGAGAGCCTCTGACAGCCAGCAGTCAGGTGAAGGGGATTCAGCAGAGGAACCTTAGAAGGGCAGCTGGTCTAGAATAAAAACCAGAATCTGGTGAGCAAGTTATTCTGGACTTGCTGAGTCCAGATGATGTGAGTATCATCACTTAGAATTAGCATCTCTGTTGGCCTAACTCAGACTTCAGAGGACTAGCGAGAATATTATTCAAGAACCTTAAGAGTATTCCTAAAATCTCCTTAATCCACATTGCATCTAACAGGCATATTATAAATAATTTATAAGAACGGTTAAGATTTGGGAGTTTAATTAGAAATTATAGTCCTTTCTACTCAGTCTCCAGGAGTCGAGAAAGCATCTAAGATGTTGGAATACAAACCATTGATAAAAAAAGTAAAGTAGGCCAAGCTGTTATTAACATGGGCAAGGGAATGCCTTCTGTAATTCATGACCCAGTCCAGTAGCTAAGGAGGCCAGTGATGCTCTGTAGGAATGCACATGATACCTTTACTTCTAAATTGGAGTTTATTGTTTAGACACTGCTTTGCCTGACCTAAATAACACAAATTTTATAGTGCCCTGTAAGTAGAGAAGTAGAGAAGTAGCACTAAATAGGAACTATAAATAATCTGCTTGTTAATTCATAAATTCCAAGATTTTTGGAAGCTTGACTAGTATGGAAATACATTAAGTTTTGTTGTATCTATATAAAGAGTGAGCATATCAACAAAAAGTGTATTTTATTTATTGCATCAAAAAAGACTTTGTGTGGTGTCTGGGTGGCTCAGTCAGTTAAGCATCTGCCTTTGGCTCAGGTCATGATCCCGGGGTCTTGGGATCAAGCATCACGGTGGGCTCCCTGCTCAGCGTGGAACCTGCTTCTCCCTCTCCCTCTGCTGTTCCCTCTGCTGGTGCTGTCTCTCTCTCATAAATAAATAAAATCTTTAAAAAAAAAGACCGCATCAAAAAAGATATAATCATAAAGAGTCTGGTATTTCAGAAATTGTATACAATTTTACATTTAATGTAGCATAACTTTTGTGTTATACAAAAATGTATCTCTGATTTTAGATTTTGGTCCAGAATGGACATGATAAAACTAACTAGGAAATCACGATTCATCTTCATGCATTTGAAGATAAACTTCTCTATAAACAAAGTGACTCAGAGATTTGGTACTTACCAACTGAATTTAGAACATATAATCTATCAAAATAAATAATTTAAAATAACATATGTTATAATAAATAACAAATTATGTTTTATTATTACTACTCTAAGTAAATAAATAAGTACATAAAGAAATATTCGAGGGAATAACCACGTGTACATCAGATTTAGCAGTATCTCCTGATGGTTTTTTTTTTCCTGTTTTACCAACAAATAATTGACATACATCACTGTATTTGTTTAAGGTATACAGTATGAGGGTTAGATTTACATATATTATAAAATTATCACCACAATAGGTTTGGTTAACATCCATCATCTGATATGGATACAGTAAAAAGAAAGACAAAAATTATCTCTGTGATAAGAACTTTTAGGATCTATTCTCTTAACTTCTGAATATATCATATAGCAGCGCTAACCGTAGTCATCATATTGTACATTGTATCCCTAGTACTGATTTATCTTACTACTTTTTCTTCATGCCTTTTAGTCACCTTCTCCCAGTTCCCCTCCCCTAACCCCCGTCCCTAGTAACCACAAATTTGTCCTTTTTCTGTATGAGTTTAGCAGAATTTTTCTGTTTTATTTTGTATTTTTCCTTTAGATTTCACATACAGGTAAGATCATATGGTATTTGTCTTTGTCTGACTTATTTTCCTTAACATAATACTTCCCAGTTCCATCCATGTTGTTGCAAATGGTAGGATTTCCTCACTTTTTATGGCTGAATAATACCGTGTGTGTGTGTGACAACTTCTTTATCCATTCATTCACTGATGGACACTTAGGCTGTTCCCATGTCTTGGCTATTATAAATAATGCTGCAGTGAACATAATTGTGCAGATATCTTTTCTTTTTCTTTTCTTTTCTTTTTTTGCCGATATCTTTTCAAGCTAGTGTTTTCATTTCTTCAGGACATATTCCCAGAAATGGAATTGCTGGATCATATGACAAATCTACTTTTAATTTTTTGAGGAAACTGTACAGGCCGTAACGATTTCAATAGTAGCTGTACCAATTCACAGTCCCACCAACAGTGCCCAGGGGCTCCCTCTCTCACACACCCACACCAGCATGCGTATCTCCTGTCTTTGTGATGATGGACACTCTCACAGGCATGAGGTAATAGCCCAAGTGATTTTAATTTGCATTTCCCTGGTGACTAATGATGTTGAGAATCTTTCCATGTAACTCTTAGCCACTTGTATGTCTTCTTTGTAAAAATGTCTATTCTGGTCCTTTGCCCAGTTTTTAATTGGATTTTTTTTTTTTTTTTTGCTATTGAGTTGTAGGAGTTCTTTATATATTTTGAATATTAACCCCTTATCAGATATATGCTTTACAAATATTTCTCCCTCTTTTGTAGGTTGTCTTTTCACCTTGTTGATAATTTCCAATGCTGTGTGGAAGAAATTGATGTAGTTTGAAGCAGTTTTTAGTTTGATGGAGTTCCACTTGTTTATTTTTTATTTTGTTGCCTTTGTGTTAGGTGTGATTTCCAAAAAAATCATTACCAAAACCAATGTCAGGGAGCTTTTTACCTACATTTCTTTCTGGGACTTTCATGGTTTCAAGTCTTAAATTTAAGTCTTTAATCCATTTTGAGTTAATTTTTGTGAATGGTGTAAGAGGTCAAGTTTCATTTCTTCACATGTGAATATCCAATTTTTTAAGCACTGTTTATTGATATTAGTTGATTGCATAAAATTGGGTTTACTTATGGACTCTCAATTCCAGTCCATTGGTCTATTTATCTGTTTTTATGCCACTACCATACTGTTTTAATTACTCTAGCTTTATGGTATAGTTGGGAGTCAGGAAGCTAGGATGTTTCCTGCTTTGTTCTTCTTTCTCAAGATGTCTTTGTTTAGTCAGTGTCTTTATGGTTCCATATAAATTTTAGGCTATTACTCTATTTCTGTAAAAATTGCCACTGAAATCTTGATAGGGATTGCTTTGAACCTATGGATGGCTTTGGGTAATAATAGCATTTTAACCATATTCATTCTTCTGATCCATGAACACAGGGTCCCTTTCCATTTGTTTATGTCTTCTTTGATTTCTTCCATTAATGTCTTGTGGTTTTCAGAGTGGAGATCTTTCACCTCCTAGGTCATATTTATTCCTAAGTATTTATTGTTTTTGGTGCTATTGTAAATGGGATGAATTTTTTTTTTTTTTTAGGAAATTTGTTGTTAATGAATAGAAATGCTACAATTAGTGTATGTTAATTTTATATACCACACTTTACTGAATTTGTTGATTAATTCTAACAGTTTTTTTCGTTGAGCTTTTAGGATTTTTCTATGTATGAAATCATGTTATCTACAAATAGAGACACTTTTACTTCTTCTTTTCCAATTCTGATGGCATTTATTTCCTTTTGTGCCTGAGTGCCCTAGCTATGACTTCCAGTACTATGTTGAATAGGAGTGATGTCAGTGGGCAGCCTCGTCTCATTCCTGATCTTAGAGGAAAAGCTTTCAACCTTTCACCATTTTGTATGATGTTAACTGTGGACTTGTCATATATAGTCTTATTGTGTTGAGATATGTTCCTTTTATGCCTAATTTGTTAAGTGTTTTTATTATGAGTGGATGTTAAATTTTGTCAAATGCTGTTCCTGCATCTATTGAGATGATGATATGATTATTTTCTCTCTATTAATGTGATGCATCCCGTGGATTTATTTGCAGATGTTGAAACATCCTTGCATTGCAGGGATAAATCACACTTGATCATAGTGAATGATTCTTTTAATGTGCTGCTGAATTTCGCTTACTGGTATTTTATTAGGAATGTTTGCATCTGTATTCATCAGGGAGATTGGCTTAAGGTTTGCTTTTCCAGTAGTATCTTATCTGGCTTTGGATTAGGATAATACTGTCCTCATAAAATGAGTTTGGGAATGTTCTGTTCTTTCCTCTCCAATTTTTTGGAAGAGTTTAATAAGGATTGATGTTAATTCTTTTTTTAATGTTTCATAAAATTCACCAGTGAAACCACCTGGTCCTGGTATTTTCCTCATTGGGAAATGTTTGATTATTGATTCCATCTCTCTACTAGTAATTGATCTTTCATATTTTCTATTTCTTCCTGATTCAGTCTTGGTAGGTTGCACGTTTTTAAGAATTTTTCAATTTTTCTAGGTTGTTCAGTTTGCAGGCCTATAGTTGTTCACAGTAGCCTCTTATGATCCTTTATATTTCCTTGGTATCAGTTGTAGAGTCTCCTTTTTCATCTATAATTTTGTTGATTTAGCTCCTCTCTCTCCTTGGTTAGTCTAGTTAAGGATTTGCCAATTTACCTTTTCAAAGAACAAACTTTAGTTTGGTTAATCTTTTCTACTGTTTTTCTGTTCTCTATCTCATTTATTTCTGCTTTAACATTTATCATTTCTTTTCTTCTGCTAACTTTAGGCTTAGTTTGTTCTTTTTCTAGTTCTTTTAGGGGTAGAGTTAGGTAGTTTAAGTTCTTTTTTGTTTGTTGATATAGGCATTTATTGCTATGAACTTCCCTCTTGTAACTGCTTTTGCTGCCTGCATCCCATAAGGTCTAGTATGATGTGTTTTCAGTTTCACTTGTCTTAGGAAATTTTTTATTTCATTCTTATTTTCTTCTTGATCTATTGGTTGCTCAGGAGAATGTTGTTTAATTTTCACATATTAGTGAATTTTCCAGTTTTCTTGTTGTTATTGATTTCTAGTTTTATGTCACCAGAATCAGAGAAGATACTTGGTATGATTTCAGTCTTTTTGAGTTTGCTAACATTTATTTTGTGGCCTAACGTATGGTCTATCCTAGAAAATGTTCCATGTGTGCTTGAGAAGAATGTGTATGCTGTTGTTGTCAGATAAAATGTTCTGTGTATGTCTGTTAGATCCATTTGGTCTATAGTGTTGCTCAGTTCTTCTGTTTCCTTATTGATTCTCTATGTGGATAATATATCCATGGTTGAAAATGGGGTATTGAAGTCCCTACCTATTATTGTATTGCTGTTTATTTTTCCTTTTTGTTCTGTTAGCTTTTGCTTTATGTATATAAGTGTTTTGATGTTGGGTGCATAGATATTTAAAATTGTTATATCTTCTTTTTTTAAGATTTATTCATTTGAGAGAGCAAGAGAGAGCACAAGCGGGGTGGGGGTTGGGGAGGAGCAGAGGCAGAGGGAGAAGCAGGCTCCCCACTGAGCAGGGAGCCCGATGCGGGACTCGACCCCAGGACACCAGGATCATGACCTGAGCCGAAGGTGGACGCTTAACCATCTGAGCCATCCAGACACCCTTGTTTTTTATTTTTAATCCATTAAACTATTCTAGGTCTTTTGACTGGATAATTTAATTCATTTACATTTTAGTAATTATTGATAGGTAAGGATTGACTATTGCCATTTTGTTCATCGTTTCCTGGGTGTTTTGTACATCCATTGTTCCTTGTTTCTTGTTTTGATTTATTTTGGTATCAGTATGCTTTTGTCTTCACTAAACCTAAACTTACTCGAAAAGAGTCTTCTAAATTCTTTGTCTGACAGTTTATAGATCCCCATTTCTTTATAGTTAGTTATTGGATCTTCATTAGTTACCTTGGGTGGTGTCACATTTACCTGATTTTTTGTTATCTGCGATCCCTTACATTTGTGTCTGCACATTTGAGTAGGCTCCTTTTCCAGACTTCAGACGTTTGCTTTGGCAGAAAAAGATCTTTACCAGTCAGCTCAGTTCGGGTTCCTGGGCACGTCTCTTGGTAACATTCTTGGACAGGTGAGACCTATGGTTATGGTCTACTTTGGGGCAAGGCAACTGTTTGAGCTCCGAGATCAGGGATGGGAGGGTGCGTGCCACTGGCTGAAGCCAGTTGTACAGAATTTCTAGAATGGTTCCCTACACCATGGGGCTGCAGACTGGGCTCTGTGCTTGCCTGGATTATGTGGTCAGACTTACTCGATGGCCAACACTGGGTACTATATTCAGTAGTAAATGAGGGTATAAATTTGCTTCCTTCCTCGTCACAGTCAGCTTCTCAGGGGCTGAGCCCCACAGATTCTCCTGCAATCCCTGTGGTGTTATATCAGAGCAAGGGCTCCCACAAAATGACCCACAATGCTGGGGAAGGCATCTTTGTTCTCTTTTCCCCCCTGTCAGAACCAGAGGCTCAGGGGAGACCTCTCCAGAGGGTGCTGCACTGGCTTTGAGGAAGGACAATGAAGTCAATGTGTAGCTGCTCCTTTTGTCCTTCTAATGCAATCTGTCTTTGTCTCTGTGATACAGAGGATGTTTCAGCCTCACTCCTGTGTTCTGGGATTTTCTCAGTGGTATCTTGATCATCAATAGTTGTTAGGTGTTCTTCTTGTGCGGGGGAGCAAAGTAAGGCATAACATATGTTCCTATCTTGGTGACATTACTTTCCTGGCAGTTATTAAAAATAACTTTCCAAAAAGGAGAAAATCATGACTCTCATAAACATATAAAATAAACACGTGTTAAAGATTTTATTTAACTCATTAATTAAACGGAATAGCCAAGCATAATGTACACATCAAGGCAACACAGTCCCCCCCCCCCAACCCCACCCCATGGGAGGTCTCTCCCTCTGGACAGAACTCACCTGCATGTCTATAGATAAGAATTATTCTGCATTGCTGTTCCTTACCTACAACTTGCAGAGCTGTAAAATAGCTCCCACAGAGACAGCATCTGATTACCCAGAGAAGTGTGCTATGCAGCAAATGCACGCTTTTCCATTGAGGTACATGTTTTCTCTACCCAGCCCACATCATGGAAATGTTCATGAGGAAACCTACTCAGGATGCCATGTGGAATCTGCTGTGCTCTGTCTGCTTCTGGCCGTGCAACCCCCGGTTGAGGTTTCTGAAGGTGGCCAATACAGCAGCAAGCAGGTGTGATCTTGAGAGGGTCTTGTCTGCCTGCCCACCATGCATTAAAGATGACAGGCTGGTGCCTGCAGAGCATGAAGCCTTCCACAGAGACCCTCCGAAATCTGCCAGGAGCTCCTGGGAGTCCCTCAGATGACAGATGTTTGAAGAATTCCAGATGGCACATCAGAAGAGGTTCTGCTTGTAGGACTGGTCACTCTTATGGAAGACAATTCTAGTTCCTTTAGCTAGCAATCTCTTGAAGGAAGGCACCACACAGTTCCTCCCAAGATAACATCCTCATGCTGAACAAGAGATGACAGACCGAATTTGAGTGTGCAGACGATGTTCGCAGCTCCATACTATTACGCATGCACGGCATGGCTATGGACTCTGCAGGTGATGGTCTGGGAAGTAGGCACACTCATGCAGACCACATGCTGGCCTCACAGTAAGCTTTTTCACTCCCCCATGGATTATTGCTGACTCCTAGGTCACGTGTTCAGAAGGCATATTGTAAGATTTTTTAAAAATGAAAATCATTTACATATATGTTGCAGGAGTCAGGGCATGGGTGGTACTAGTGTTAAAATTACGCTTTATGCTTTTCGGTTCTGAGTTGCTAATCATTCTGCACCTGTTAAAACCAAGAAACAAAGGAGATACAGTAGAGCGTGACTTTGCCTGGATACCAACTGTGTTTTTAAAAGCAAACAAAATTATATATTCAACCGATGACTGGAAAATGTTCAGAAAGCCTTCCAACAGAAAAGCTTTGTTCTAAATAAGTAGTACTGTGTGACCAGGAAACTGATTACACAAGCCTATGTTTAAATGGTGTGAAAACTATTATGCAAATAAGGCAAAGCCAATAATAATATTGAGGTCTAGAAATGTAGTGGCCATTCCTTTGATTGTGGTTGGGGTCACGGCCATATGGATACAATTTGATTTGTGAGAGAAAATGGTTATTATGAGCCATATTTTACAGACAAATGTAAAACGCAAATTCCCTAACAATGTTTGGGAGATGCGGAGTTGGAGGGATGGGAAATAGAGCGACTTTCCCCTGAAAACTCAATGAATTGCTATACTTTGGAAAGCAAGGGGCAGGAAGCCTTTTCGTACCATGGATAGGCAGCGTCGTATTATCAAGTGCCTGGCCCGCTTTGCTTCTCCTTCTCTGACAATCTGTCAGAAAATAAGCAGATAGATCTTAGCAGCTTCTTGGCTCTGGAAGGGGTCCCCTCCTCTTTTTCAGTGGGGTGTGGACTTTCAGAACCAGCAACAGCATAATGATTCTGGAGGCCAGTGCAGAATGGTTGACAGTAAGAAAACGATGGCACGTATTTGGAAACAAGTAGATAAACAAAGATGGAAATGTTCATTGGAGGTTCTCAGGCTTGTTCTTGGTCTGCTTTCTGGTTCTTTCTCCCCACGTCTGTCCATCCTGCTGTACTACAGTTGCCATCATTTTGGGGGGTTCCCATGTCTCTTTAGTGGATTCTCAGTCACCTGGTGAGCACAAGATCCCTCCAGATCATGCCCCGCCATACCCACATTGGACACCTCAGGAATGTTTCAGCTTCCAAAAGTCTTTACAGTCAGGGTCGTTAATCTAGTCTGACTCCAAAACACACTGAAATGCATTGTTTCTTAAATGGCAGAGTGAGGACCCCAGCAAACTGCTCTTCCATGAAAACAACAACAACAACAAAATGCCAGCCAAACAATTCAAAGGCCAATATATTTATGAATGCACAGAATTATTATTTTTAAAAGCCGTACCTGATGCGATGCCTTAAATGCAACGCGATGCCCCACTGCACGTTGTCTACACACTGTGCTTAGCCCATAAGAATCTGCTTCTTCTGCCAACTACCATGAATTATAATTGCTTATTTCTGTTTCTATGTAGACTTCCTCCTGAATTAAACTTCCTCTAAATACAAATTATTAAGATATGCGCTTGAGGGTATAAAATAATGAATTTTATTGCACAGGGTCAGCTCACCCACCTCCAGGAATATCCTTTGAAGAGTACCTGAATCACTGATAGAGTAAACCTTATTATTTAGCTCTTAACATATAATTTGTGCTGAATCAGGTGCCAAAAGCATAACGAAATTAAACCTAAGAGAGGAAATGTATTTTTCCTATTAATTAGGAAAATGCCACTCTTCTCAAGGTTAGTTCGCAGAGCACTTCTGTCGAGATCACAAAAAGTTAAAAAATGAGAACAACAGGGCATTTTGTGAAACATCGTAGGAGAGTCATTAATCTAGTCTGACCCCAAAACACACTGACATGCACTGTTTCTTAAATGGCAGAGTGAGGACCTCAGCAAACTGCTCTTCCATGAGAAACAACAACAACAACAACAACAACAAAATGTCAGCCAAACAATTCAAAGTAACTAGTTTTGAATTCTGGACATTAACCCAGTCACAGAACAAACCAATAGCCATCTATCCAACAGAAGCTACTAAACCTCAGTAAGATAACAGGATTTGGAATGTTTTAACTCCCGCTTCTTCACACATCCCCCCGCATCCCACGCCCCTGCTCAGTGGCACAATGCAAAGTTGCCTTGACATGTTAACATTTTAACAAGGTTGGCCTAATATTGGACATCAATTAAGGTAATACACCAGATTGATAGACAAAAAAGACAAGAAACACAATAATCTCAATACATGCATGAAAAGAATTTGACAAAATACATTACCAACAAACGATCCAAAATGAAATTAAGAAAACAATTACATCTCAAATAGCATCAATGAGAATAAAATACCTAGGGATAATTTTAACAAAAAAGGTGCAACACTTGTATATTACAAACTCTGAAACATTGTCAAAAGAAATTAAAGAAGGTGTAAATAAGTGGAAAGACATCCCTTGTTCGTGGATTTGAAGAGAATATTATTAAGGTGGCTATCTCTCAAATGGACCTACAAGTTCGTTGCACACCCTATCGAAATCCCAGCTGCCTTTTGCGCATAAATAGACAAGGATGATCCTAAAATTCACATGAAAATGCAAAAGGCCCAGAAAGTAAGAATTAATCTTGAAAAAAACAAAAAAGGACAAATGTAAAGGTCTTATATTTCCTGATCTCAAAAACAAGTACAAAAGCACAATGACCAAGACAATGTAGTACTGACGTAAGGACAGACACAAAGACCAAGGGAACAGAATTGAGAATTCAGAAAGAAACCCTCACATATATCAATTGATTTTTGACAAGAGTGTCAAGACCACTTAATGAGGCAAGAATAGTTTTCTTAACAAGTGTTGTTGGGAGAACCGAATATCCTTATGCAGAGGAATGCTGTTGGACCTCACCTCACACCATGCACAAAAATTAACTGTAAGTGGATCACAGTTACATGCAAGAACTAAAAGTACAACATTCCAGAAAGAAATACAGGAGTAAATCTTCATGAACTTGACTTAGGCAACGATTTGGCAGTTTCTTTTTTCTTTTTTTCTTTTTTTTAAGATTTTATTTATTTATTTGAGAGAGAGAGAATGCGAGAGAGCACATGAGAGGGGGGAGGGTCAGAGGGAGAAGCAGACTCCCTGCCGAGCAGGGAGCCCGATGCGGGACTCGATCCAGGGATTCCAGGATCATGACCTGAGCTGAAGGCAGTCGCTTAACCAACTGAGCCACCCAGGCGCCCGATTTGGCAGTTTCTTAGAAAGTTAAGCATAGGCTTAGCATGTGACCCCGCAAATGCACTCCTAGATGTACACCCAAGGTAATTGAAAACCTACGTCCACACAAAAGTCTGTACACCAATGTTCATAGCAGCATTATTCTCAATAGCCAAAGAGTGGAAACTCCTAAATGTTTGTCGGTGGGTAAATGGATACACAAAATCCTGTATCCATACCATGGGATCTCATTCAGCTTACCCAGAGTCAACAAAACTGAAGGCTAAGGGCACAGTCCTCTAGAGTGCCCATTCTGCCCAAGACCGAAGACAACAGCCCAAGTTTTGGAAAACTCTGAGATCCTCTTCACTTCAGACCAGCTGGCTATGAACTTGAGTGTCCCTACGGACGTATTCAGGTTTGATTACTATGCTGGAATGACTCATAGAACTCAGGAGAGTGCTATACTTAGAGTTTTATTATAGCAAAAGGATACAAATCAGAACCAGCCAAAGGAAGAAACATATAGGGTGGAACGTGGGCCAGGGAGGGTTCCTGTGTGAAGTCCTCAGAGATGTGTTATTGTCCTGGCATTCGTGTGGGCAATGCACACATGGAGTATTGTCTACAGGAAACTCACTCAAGCGT
Source organism: Neomonachus schauinslandi (assembly GCF_002201575.2). Classification (NCBI taxonomy): domain Eukaryota; kingdom Metazoa; phylum Chordata; class Mammalia; order Carnivora; family Phocidae; genus Neomonachus; species Neomonachus schauinslandi. The sequence continues at coordinate 5,177,932 of NC_058415.1, read as the reverse complement.
TGCTGCCCAGTGTTTACTGAGGCTTTATTACATAGACATGATTGACTGAGCCATTGCCCATGTGATTGACCTCATTCTTCAGCCCCTGTTCATTATCAGAGTTCAGGCTATCATCTGGCTCATTAGGTGAACCCACCCCAAGACTATCAGTATGGCCAGCCCTACCAGGAGTTATCTGTGAGCAAAATCTAGCAGCTGTGGTGTGAGGGGACCTACTATGATTAACAAATGTATTTCTAACACTCAGGAAATTCTAAAGATTTGGAGGTTGTCTTCCAGGAGCTGGGGACAAAGGCCTGTGAAATTCTTTATTACATAAGACATAAAAAGGAATGAAGTACCGACTCATGCTACAACATGGATTCGACCCTGAAAGCGTGATGCCAAGTGAAAGAAGCCAGATGCCAAAACCACATATTGTAGGACTGCAGCTTATATGAAATGTCCAGGAAAGGCAAACCCATAGAGAAAGGCAGTAAATTAGTCGTTGCCTGGGGCTGAGGGGTAGGGGGTATATGGGGAGTGACTGCTAATGTGTCCATGGTTTCTTTGTTGAGGGGGTGAAGGAATGTTCTGGACTTAGTGGTGATGGGTGCACAACTTTGCGTATACACTGAAAACTAAAGAATGGCACACTTGAAGCAGGTGAAGTTCGTGGCACTTGAACTGTATCTCTATATGAAAAAGCATGTAATCCATAGATTCTATATTTAAAATTTACCTATTCATTAAAAGTGATTTGTCCCCCAAAGTCAATACTTAGACACTGCTTTCACAGCCATTCACGGACATGCACACGGTGGTGAAAAGTTTGTCCCCTGGCACACATGCTCCCAGCTGAGTGACAATGGAGCATGATCTTGGCTTTCATAGAGAGATGGACAGAAGATGCAGGCAGCAGAGAAAGCACCATGTAAAGCAAGCAGCTTCCACGCTGACACCTGCTGTCCTCAGGCAACTCGTTAACACTTCTGAACCTTTCTTTCTCTTTTGTAAAATAAAGAAAATTGATGAGTTGCTTTTAGGTTGTAAGGGTTTTTTTTTTTTTTTAAAGATTTTATTTATTTATTTGAGACAGAATGAGAGAGAGAGAGAGAGCACATGAGAGGGGGGAGGGTCAGAGGGAGAAGCAGGCTCCCCGCCGAGCAGGGAGCCCGATGTGGGACTCAATCCCGGGACTCCAGGATCATGACCTGAGCCGAAGGCAGTCGCTTAACCGACTGAGCCACCCAGGCGCCCCAGGTTGTAAGGTTTTAATCTATGCGAGGGATGTGTGCACAAGTTTTCCTAGGAGAAATGTTTCAGTATTCACTAATTCAGTGTTCACTATGACTTTATAGAACATAAGTACCAGAAATAAAGAGAATCCACTATACATATAAATGTGTCTACACATTTATATACATACCCATATATGTGTGTATATTTATATATATATGTATTAAAAATACTGTCTTTGCCCTGAATTCTATTTTATCTGATAATAGACTGCTTTCTTTTGATTACTATGTGGATAATACAACTTTCTTCATCCTTTTACTTTCAACCTGCCTATATTATTATATTTAAGATGAATTTCTTATTGACAACATGTTTCTGAGTCAAGATCTTTATTCCATCCTGCCTGTCTTTTTGGCATTTGGTATTTTCATTGGTTTATTTTGACCAGTTATATAAAAATAATTCTTTTTGTCAGGGCTTAAGTCCATCATTTAATTTTTGTGTCCTGTTTCTTCTCTCTGATTTTAGGTTTTGTTTTTGTTTCTGTTTTTGTTTATCCTTTCCCCTGTCTTCCTGTGGGTTTCTTGAACATTTTTTTAGAATTCCATTTTTATTTATCTCTAGTATTTTTGAGTGTGTCTTCTTGCATAGCTTTTTAGTGGTTGCTCTAGGTGTTACATTATATATACATAAATGACCAGGGTCTGTTTTTAAAATGAAGTCCCTTTACCCATCCCATTTATGGTTGTCTCAGACATTTCCTATTCATGCGTTAGGAAATTCATCACACTGTGTTGCGATTTTTACTTTCACCATCCGACACGATTTAAATAGTTCAAGGGGGAGAATGGAAATCCCTTGATCTGTCCATATTTCTGTTTAGTGTGTCCTTTTTTTCCCTTCCTGGTGTTTCAAGATTTCTTTTTTTGTCATTTCCTCTCTGTGTAGAGAACTTTCTCCCTCCGTTCCTTTAGGCTAATTCTGCTGCTGAAAGACAGTCCTGCTTTTTCTCCATCTGAGAATGTCCTGATTTCCCCTTCGCCCGTGAAGGACGTTTTGGATATAGGAATCTGAGTTGACAAGTCTTTTCTTTCAGTACCTGAACAATATGATGCGACTTCCTTCTGGACCCCGTGGTTGCTGATAAGAAGTCCCCTGCCATTTGGAATGTTTTTGCTCTGCAGGTGAGGTGTTGCTTCTCTCTTGCTGCTTTCCAGATGTTTTGTCTTCTGTGTTTGGAAGATTGACTACAACGTGTGGTGGTTTAGAATTCTTTGGGTTTTGCTGGCAATCTTGTCTCTACAAGTTTATGTCTTTTGCCAAATTTGGGAAGTTTTCTGCAAGCCAGTATTTCTTTTTCTCTTGTTGAAGTACAGTTGACACATAATATTGTATTAGTTTCGGGTGTACAACATAGTGATTCAACAATTACATACGTTACAAAGTGCTCACCAGGAGGAGTGCTGTCACCATCTGTGACACAGATGTTGTTACACAAAGTTATTACAAAATTACTGACTATATTCCCTATGCTGTACTTTTCACCCCCATGAATTCATTTTCAGCCCGACATCCTTCTCTCATCCTGAGACTGACTGCACATACATTATAGCTTATGTTATCGTCCCACTGGACCCGGAGGTTCCGTCCATTTTTTTCAGACTACTATCAGTCTCTTGTTCAAAGTGGCTAAATTCTATTTTTCTATCTTCCTATTCACTCATTCTCCCCTCTGTTGTTGTGCCCACCCATTGAGTTTTTTTATTTTGGTTGTTATATTTTTCACTTCATAGTGTTTCATTTGGTTCTTCTATAAATGATCTATTTCTTTGCCGAGACTCAACTATGAGACTTAACTATTTTCTATTTTGTTTCAAGGGGGCTCATAATCGCTTATTGAAGTTCTCTTATGATAGCTGACTTAACATCTCTGTTGGATAATTCTAACATCTCTGTCACCTTGGTCTTGACATCTATCGATCTTCTTTCCTCATTCAGAGACCTCCCCTGGTTCTCAGCATGATGAATGATTTTCTTCTGAAACCTGAATATCTTGGGCATTATGTTATAAGAATCTGGACCTTATTTTTTTTAAAAGATTTTATTTATTTATTTGACAGAGAGACAGCAAGAATGTGAGATGGAACACAAGCAGGGGGAGTGGGAGAGGGAGAAGCAGGCTTCCCACGGAGCAGGGAGCCCGATGCAGGACTCGATCCCAGGACTCTGGGATCATGACCTGAGCTGAAGGCAGACGCTTAATGACTGAGCCACCCAGGCGCCCCAAATCTGGATCTTATTCAAATCTATGTTTTAGCTAGCTTATTTTGACACTAGTCAGTAGAGGAAGTGGGAAATGCCAACTTAGCTCTGCCAGGTCGGGGTAGAAGTGCAGATTCCTTATTTGGCCCCCTTTAGCCCCCATCCCATGAGGGGTCCTCATTACTTTCAGGCAGGGGTGGGGGTTTGACTCCACACTGGAGCCTGTATGATACCTCCCTGGCTGAGATGGATAGTGGTGTCTTGTGACTGCTTCCCCTGTGACTTCCAACAATATGGCCGGGAGGGGGGTTGGCCTTGTTATCACAAGCAGCTAGGGAAAATCCTGACCATCCACCAGCCCCCCTGTGGGGAGCCCTTGCTACTGCTGGGTGGGGGAGGGAATCCAGCCTCCCATGTGCTTTCTGCAACAGGACTTTGGGGGATGGGGAAATCCTGACTGCTTTGCAGACCTCCTTCAACATTACCCTGGTAAAGAGCACGCTTTGGGGTAATTTGTTACTGCCTCATGAGGGAAGAAGTCTAGGATCTGTACCTGACCTTTGTTGGCATGTTGAGAGTGGGACTACAGGTTTTTCTGTGGTGTTATCAAGAGCAGAACAGTTACCCTAAAAGTTTTCTTTCCTGATAAGCTGTCCCTTCCCAGTTCCTTTGGTTAGAGACAAAGCAGGCTTTCATTGGGGGTGTGTGTGTGTGTGTGTGTGTGTGTGTGTGTGTTTTTAAAGATTTTTTTTTTATTTATTTGACAGAGAGAAATACAGCGAGAGAGGGAACACAAGCAGCGGGAGTGGGAGAGGGAGAAGCAGGCTTCCCGTCGAGCAGGGAGCCCGATGCGGGGCTCGATCCCAGGACCCTGGGACCATGACCTGAGCCGAAGGCAGACACTTAACGACTGAGCCACCCAGGTGCCCCTGTGTGTGTGTTTTAATTGTGATAAAAAACAACATACAACATAATTTTTTTTAAAGATTTTATTTATTTATTTGACACAGAGAGAGAAAGCACAAGTAGGCAGAGAGGCAGGCAGAGAGAGAGGGAGAAGCGGGCTCTCCACCGAGCAGGGAGGCGGATGCGGGGCTCGATCCCAGGACCCAGGGATCATGACCTGAGCTGAAGGCAGCCGCTTAACCGACTGAGCCACCCAGGTGCCCCAACATAAAATTTTCTATTGTAACCATTTTTAAGAGTACCGTTCAGATTCAGTAGTGTTAAGTATATTCACCTTGTTATGAAACAGATCTCCAGAACTTTGCCATCTTGCAAACTGAAACTCTATACTCATTAAATAATTCCCTTTTCCCCCCATGTCATGGTAATTACAATTCCTAGTATCTGTTTCTATGAATTTGATTACTCTAGGTTCCTCGTATAAACGGAATCATATATTATTTCTATTTTATCACTTAACATAATGTCCTCAAGGTGCATTCATGTTATACCATACGACAGGATTTTTCAACAAAACTAAGAGTTGTTTTTTGAAAAGATCAACAAATTTGACAAATCCTTAGCTAGATTAAGTAAGAAAAAAAAACAGAGGATACTCAAATAAGTAAAATCAGAAAGGAAAAAGAAAGAGGGGGCATTATAACCAATGCCACAGAAATAAAAATGGTTGTAAGAGCATACTATGAAAAATTGTATGCCAACAAATTGGGTAATGAAAAGAAATGGAAAACTTCCCGGAAACTCACAATCTACCAGGGCTGAATCATGAACTGGAAAATCTGGACAGACCAATAACTAGTAAGAAGATTGAATCTATGATCAAAAACCTTTCAACAAAGAAAAGCCCAGGACCAGATGGCTTCAGTGAGAATTCTACCAAACAATTAAAGAAGAATTAACACCAACTTTCTTGAAATGCTTCCAAAAAATTGAAGAGGAGGGAACACTTTGAAGCTCATCCCATGGAGGTCAGTATTACCTTGATACCAAAGCCAGACAAAGAAACTACAAGAAAAGAAAATTACAGCCCAGTATCTCTGATCAATATTGATACAAAAGCCCTCAACAAATACAAGTGAACTGAATTCAACAGCATATTAAAAAGATTATACACCATAAGCAAGTGGGGTTTATTCCTGGAATACAAGCATGATTCAACATATGAAAATCAATCAGTGTAACACACCACATTAACAGAATGAAGATCAAAACCACACGATCACCCCAGTTGGTGCAGAAAAGGCATTTGACAAGATTCGAAATCTGTTCTTGGTGTACAGCCTTGGACCAGCAACCTTCAAAACCTGTTTTTTTATTACCTTTGTCTGGCTTTGTTATCAAGCGTATGTTTTTTACCCCGAAATATTTGGCATTACATTGGAAGTACTTACTCCTTGAGTAAGGGTAGAACTTGAGGCCACCCAGGACTTAGACTTTGTGAGAAGAGTTTGGACTATTGATGTCTGTGGTCCTAGCTGGGACTCTTCCTCTAAAGAGGAAATGGCCACCCAGTCCAATACGCTCCACACAACCCACTGCTCAGGTTGTGAGGAAGAAACAGACCCGGAGGATAGCCTTCGCATGACTCTCTGTTCCCTGAACCCTTGAACCCTGTAGAGGAATGGGTTGCTGGGTCATCAGAGGTGTCAGGGGCTAGCTGTCTGCACCAAACACAAAGGGCTCAGCCCAGAATACCCGAGATGATTTTCTCCCTGACAGAGTAGCCACATTTCACATGCTTATCAATAACCACATGTGGCTGGTGGCTACTTTTTTTTTTAAATTTAATTTTATTATGTTATGTTAGTCACCATAGAATACATCATTAGTTTTTGACGTAGTGTTCCACGATTCATTGTTTGCATATAACACCCAGTGCTCCATGCAGAATGTGCCCTCTTTAATACCCATCACCAGGCTGCCCCATCCCCCCACCCCCTTCCCCTCTAAAACCCCGTTTGTTTCTCAAAGTCCATAGTCTCTCATGGTTCATCTCTCCCTCCGATTTCCCCCCCTTCAGTTTTCCCTTCCCTCTCCTAATGTCCTCCATGCTGTTCCTTATGTTCCACAAATAAGTGAAACCATATGATAATCATATGGTGGCTACTTTTCTATCTTCGTAGAAATTTCTACTGAGCTGTGTTGCTTTAAAAAATTCCATTGATGAAGATCTTTATGGGGCAGACTTACTCACTTTTTGTTATCCAAAGTGTCTTCATTTTGCACTCCCTTTTCACAAATCTTCTCAGGAGTGTAGGATTCTGGTTTGAATGCCTGCATTTGCATATAACAAGGGAAGGGCGGTGCTTCTGTAATCACAAGGCTTAAAAACCCAAGGTCATGGGGTCCTTCTCCTTAAATCTGATCTCTGTGTGCATTCCTAAAATGAGGTTGGAAATTGGGGTCTAGCACCGCTGATTCCTGCTCCTATAACTGTGAGCATCCCCTGATGTGGAGGACCACATCTGCTGCTCCTGTTACTTCCCTGTAACCATGGATTAAAAGTGGCTCCAATGTTTTTAGATGGATGTGAAATGGCAATTAACCAGTTACTTTCAGTTAATGAATTTTTCCCATGCGGCCTGAGATATCTGAATCAACTGTTTATATTGAAAAAAATAGCCAAATAATCATTTTACTTTCCATTTCAGTTTACTTTATATATATATGAGATCTCCAAAGCATCAACTGACTCAACAGAAGCAGTAAATTATAATAGCACTCGCTGTGGGTTAAGGGCTGTGCTAAGCCCTTCCCATGGGTTGGTTCACTTTGTATTAGGAAAATAAATGAACACAATTAGCTTTAAACCAGAAATAGTACTTTGAATTCATTATCTTAAAATGTTTTTTCCAACCTTGTCTTTAAAGTGGCCCAGCAATGGCATAGTCCTCCCTTCCAATAGGATGCATGGGAAACATTCTTATACACACCCCGGTGCTCCTATATTTTAATAGATAGAAAGAACGCTCCTTGAGGGCAACTAATTCCATGTCTTAGGACAGAGAAATGAGAGACGTTATAGAACATCATGTTGCTGACAGAAAACAATGTTTGCTGGTTTTTTTTTTTTTTTTTTAATGTCCGGTAATAATTCTGGAAGAACAATGGAGTCAGGGGATACCAATCTGAGAGACAAGAGCGAATACTAATTATCATGATAATTATAGGTATTTGGAACAAGTTGAGACTGTGAAGAGGCATAAAGTAAAAACTTGATATAAAGGAGATAAAGGTAGCCGTTATCCAAACTTATTTTAGAAGTAATTTTGATTAGAATTAGATTGCCAATAAGTGGATTTTCTGCCTAAACAATTTAGTTCATCTTTGTTTCTAAGGAGCTCCTACAGGTTTATGCGTCAAAGTAGGAAAAGCTGGATAAATGGAATTATGATGAGTTTTAGAAAAAGTAAGTTCTGCACTCAAAATAGGAAGGTTAAATTGGTTCTGAGAATCACAGAAAATGACCAAGTAGATAACAGATCTGTTAGTGACATAAAGCACCATATGCGGCTATAAGGGTTCTATCTTAAGAAATGTCTTCAATATTAAGTACATTATGAAATCTCATTTTCCAAGTCTAAAGGCAAGTGCAGACCTGAGAAAGGGGCATATTCACAAAGGACATGATAAACTGAGTAAAGGGTCTCATCCTTTTAACATATATAATGATACAATAAAATGAATATATATCATTTTTTGGTCACAAAGGATGGCAAATGTCTTACATTATTAGTAATTCTGAAGCAGAAGGTTTCATAGGAAGTAGCCCTTGAGCTTACTTTCCCAGCCGTGTGCTTTACATATGATGAATCCTGCCACACATCCTAGCCACACAGACCAGTCTTCCTAAAACACAATCTGTACTTTTACTGAAGTTACACCACGTATTATGGCTGATGCTCCAACAAAATGCTCGGCAGTAACTGTAGCCGGAGCTATACCCCGGAGAACCTGTAGAGAGAAACAAGGCTCTTGCAACCTGACTTCACTCCTAATAAACAGTGTTTCCTTGGAAAAAGCAACTTGGACTTGCTTCGAGGACCTATGTGGAGGGGAAACGAAGATTGCAGGGCAAGATGGTTAATGTCCCTGCTAACAGGAACTCTCTATGATCCTGAGAATAATGAGAATTGTTTTGTGTTGTTGTTGTTTTTTATAAAAACTTGAACTTTCTCTGGACTTAAATTTGCTAAACCAGTGCTTATGAATATTTTCATCCCGCCAAAAAGTCGTAATACTCCTATGTAGGTTTAAGTAGCCCAAAGATCTATCACTAATAATATTTCTTTCAGCTGTAGTAAGTATTTTCAACATGTACAGAATCTGTTAATGCCCTAGAACTTGAAAATGTGCCCATGGGCTCCAGGGTAGCCATTTCCCCACCATTTGGAGTGCAAACCACTTCATGTTCATTACTGTCTTTCTAATTCTTCCTTCCATGTTGCCACTCATGATGAGCCAGGCTGGGGTAGAAGAAGACAGCCAGGATCCATTGAAAGCACCCAGGGACTCCTTAAACATGTTAGTTACATGGATTGCAAAACAATAGATTAAGCAATCCAATAAACATGTTTTCATTTACTATGGGTCCGCTGCATCCCCCTTGTTGGAAGACTATTTCAACATTCCAGTTGCATCATCAGAGCTAATTTATACTTTATACAGAAAACACTTCAATCGTATTTGTCTTCCTTCAAGGCAAGAAACATGAACTTTATATTTGATTCTTTAAAAATCCACTGAAAACAATTATCTATCAGATGTTCTGTAAGGAAAGGAAATGAAAAAATTCCAGAAGTAGTGATTATTCTAGACACACAGAATGCCCCAATGTGTTTTTCTACATTGCTACATAATACTGGGGAGGTAGTGAAGGGGGGCTTTACTTCAACATGGAGTAAACAGGGGTTCTGAAGTTCTAGTCCCAATAATAAGTGTTAATTACGCACTATTTTCCTTTTCTATTTGAAAATAAAACTTGGGGAATTATTATCTTTTAACATTTATTTCATAGACGGATGTTATTTGCAAACTGGAATTTGTATGTTTATAGTGCTCAAGAAACCCAGCTCTGGGGGGAAATCTTGTGCAACCAGTTTTGAGTATATAGTAAACATTTGACAAATAACTTACTGATTGTTAAATTATTGTTCTCTGGTAAAGGTTTAAATATCTACATTCATAGGCATTTTAACTTGTAATAATCAGTACATATTAGGTACTTTATGTTTTACTTTGTGTTTGATAATTTAAATACCATCACAAATGATATTAACAGAGCATAGTATTCTCTCTATATACAGTAGAGATAAAGCAGTACACACACCATAACAGAATATATACATTTGCACATTTTTTAATATTTTAGGGGAAAAACAATATAATTTCATAATTCAAATTTCATTCAATTTCTCTTAAAAATATTTTCCTAATTTAACTCAAAAAGGTTATTTTATTAACAAATAAGCACGTAAAGTTTACAAATCAGGAAAGTGGGTGAAACATCACTGCAATTTGGTACAAATATTTTGTTTTCTCTTTTAAAAAGAGAGCAGAATACTATGAATTTCACTATCTATAAATCTTCAAAACGCCAGCTATCAAAGTGATTAACATTTTCGGAACTTAGTATGATCATTTGTTAAAGTTGCAGTGATTTCAGGGTGTTAAAATTCAGCTATGCATTAACTAGAACCTATCATTTTTGTCTTGAATCCTTCTCCACTCTGCATAGGCCTTTTGGGAAAAAAAGTATGTATATTATTCACCAAGGTAGGTTCTTCATATATTACTATATTGAGACCCTGAAAATCCTTCATTATTCACTTAAAGAAACTTCAATAAAGATATAGTACTGTGGTAGATTAACTTTGATCTCAGCCTGCTGGTTCAAGTCCTTATGTAATCCCCTCCTGCTGAGTGTGGGCACGACTTAAGATTTGCTTCTAACCAACTGAATTTGGCAAAGGGGATGGGCTGTCACTCCCATCACCACATTACATTATATGAAACTCCCTCTTATTAGCAGACTTGCTCTAGAGTCTCTCTCTCTCTCTCTTTCTCTCGCTCTCTTGCTAGCTTTGAACAGAAGCAGGCTTCCATGAATCTTCCAGCAGTAAGGAACCGAATGCTGCCAATAACCATAAGACCAAGGATTCACCAGCTGAGTCTCCAGATGAGGACACAGTCCTGGCCGATACTTCACTGCAGCCTTGCAGAAAACACAGTAAACCCATGCCCAGCTCCTGATCCACAGAAACTGTGAGATAATATATGGGTGTTGCATTAAGCCACTAAATTGTGGTAATTTGTTAAACCTCATAGAAAACTAATACGAAACCATAAGAAAGAAGGTATTTTTTTGAGAAAAGACTTAGGATAGAGGATATCTTTTTCTGTTGTTTAAAAAAGTCACAGAAAAATAGGTATACACTCAAAGACTCGAAGGTCATAGCAAGGCTAAGTGTATGGAGTTCCGGGTGGTCCCGTTGTGGTCAAAGGAAGCAATCTAATTCCTGGCAGGCACATGGCAAATGGCATATCAAGAGTGTAGCACGTTTTATTTATAATGGGCTAGTGAGTGCAAATGGTAGGCTCCATGCAATTATCTTACAACCCCTGCCACATGAGTAGTTACTGGAACAATTCCCATGGTTAATACAAATTCTTTGCTCCCCTACTTTGCAAATATCCCCGAATATGAAACGAACTGGTTGATTTTGGGTACACTGATGGAAGCTGACTCCAAGATCCTAGATTCTTGACCAGAATGACAGATTTAGTTCAGATCCTACAACCTGCGTTTTCCCTCAGCGTAAGCATCCTTCCACTGATATTCCAAATGGTAACTAGACCAAGATGGTATTTCAGGAGATGGTTTGCCTAGATTGGTTCAAAATTTAGAAAAAGGAGTGGAGAGCTTTAGTTCAAAATGTGACTTTTCCCAAGTAAATGAAAAGACAGTCGCAAAAAATCAAACTGTTGTGATAACCTTCAGAACAAGAGAACCACAGGACTGCAAAGAATAGTGACCTAATCACCCCACATTTGAAGGAAATAAGTTCAGGATTATATTTCTTCCCAATGGAATGGATGAAGGATACATTGACAGTGTTAAGTACAGAGTTTATACCTGGGCACAATTTCAGTTAGAAAATATACATTTTGGGGAGATCATCAGATGATCTTTACCATAATTTACAAAGATTAAAATGACCAATTACAAAGAAAAATAAGCGAAGTACTGCAGACTGGAATGCTTTACACGCTCTGCTACTTACGAATTTTTCTGTTCCATAAATGAACAGAATACTACAATTTCAGAGCTGACACTCAGTACTCATTTCATCACTAAAAATGTATGCAAACTAACTTAAAAGAGACAAATAATAAAAATAATTGGCCAAAAAAAAAAGGTTTTTTCTAGGTTTCTAGTGCATTTTTGGCCAGTGGGCTCTGGTTCACCGGAAGATGGAAACGTACTCGAAGACCATCCAAGAAGCACTTCCCAGCTTTCAAATGTCAGTAGGTGATCAATAAAGGAAGTAAAACAGATTTCCACACAACACAAAACACTAGAGTCCAACTTTGACTTTTATAAACTTCCGTGTCTCATTTTTAAGAGAGTAGGGCCACAGCTCAAATCCTTGTTTTCACTTAAAACCCAAAGTCATTATGCAAAATACATTTGAATTTTCGACGATCGGGCCAGAACAGTCAGAAACTGCCACACAGGGATTAACGAGCACACCTAAGTCACTTCTACATAAATAGATCGTGAGGCAGCGCAGAGCAGAGCCTCCCAGGACCACACAGCCATCACCTGTCCCAGGGGGCCGGGAGGGGGTGGGCTTCACCCACCGGGAGCCCCTGGCTTAGCGAGAAACTCATCGCGTCACCAGAGCCCTAAGTAAGCCACCGCGGCCCCTCAGAAGAAATATTCTTTCTGGCTTTCACTAATTGTACTTTGCATGTTGACCTCACTTTTCAGAGCAGTCTCAGCGTTGTCTCCGGTTTGGGGAACATTTGACTCATTTTTTTGGTATAACCATCTCTGCTGATAAATGCGTAGGGCTATGGCAGTGATGCTGAGCAAGATAAATATCACAACCACTATCACACCTAGTGAGAGAGGAGAGAGGAAAAATATAATCAGAATACAAACTTTGTGGACAGATAGATAGATATAATACAGATGTTATAAAACTTTATTTACATCATATATTCATCACCAGAAAATTGGAAACTAGGCGGTATTAGAACACTGAGTTTGCTTCTAAGTCCATACATCCATTAGATACGGCAGTTTGATGCCTTTTTTGCTGAAGCTCTATCAGCTTGGCGTTCAGTTAATGCCCTCATGCTTAAATTCAGAACCACAGCGTGGCCTCTTAGGTCATGCCCACACTGCATGCTAATGAACAAGCACGTTTTCATTATTTTAAAAGGATAGCGTGTATAGCCCTGTCATAGAGTAATTAAATGCTTACGTATAAGTATGTTAACAAAAATCTGGTGCTGATGTTCTGCTGACTTACCAGTTCTGCAGTGAGTATACCACTTGTTTCTATGAGGCTAAAAGAGTCTTAAGTGATCTCTCCTGCTGAGAGACCATGCCTTATGTGAGATCCCCTTCAGTTGCTTGTGCATAGGGCCTGTGACTTGTTTTTAACCAACGAAATACAACAACGGTGATAAGCTCTACCGGGTTATGTGATTATGTTACATAAGACTGTAGCGCCTGTCTTATGGGACTGTCCCTCTTCCTGCTGTCTGTAAGGAGGCAAGCAGTCACGGTGGGAATCCATATGGGAATCCCTACATGGCAAGGAACTGCAGGCAGCCTGCAAAAATCCAGAAGCTCTCGGTCCTACTGAATGCTGCCAACACCCATGCAGGTGAGGAGGGGGATCCTTCCCCAGAGGAATCTCCAGATGAGACCTCAGCCCTGGCTGATACTTTCACTGCAGGCTTGTGTGACCCTGAGCAGAGGACCCAGCCAAGCTGTGCCCAGACTCCTGACCCATAGAAACTGGGACACAATAAAAGTGGGTTGGGTTAAGCTCTAAGTGGGTGGTAATTTGTCAGGAGCAATAGATAACCGATATACCACCATATTAGAAATTTGTAAAAATATAGATAACATTCAGCTATAGGGAAAGTAGATCATTTGCCATCTCCTGTTGGTAATGCTGTAAGTACCGAATGCATTAACTATGCCAGTGGTCCCCAACTTTGAGTGCACAGCAGACGGTAACTCAGAATCTCTGAGTGGGAGGCTTGGACATCAATATTGTTTTAAAAGTTCCTCAGATATTTTTTAAAACCCTGCCAGGTTTGGGACGGTCAAATGAGGCCTAGAAGTGTTTGTTCAAGCTATCATATTCATAAAGAATGAGTGTTTAATCCATACCAAAACAAGGAGGTACCAAAAAAAGCATCCACTAGTCAATATACTTTTAAGATGACTGACACAGGCATTCATATTCCAATTAGCAAATGTTAGAAAACACATTACTGTTTTGTTATGTGAATCAAAATTTGTGTTATAAAATGAAGATTCTTCACTGTACTCTGGGACAGACATAAAGAAGCTAATGGAGCCCAACCAACTCGAAGCTTGGTTGGGTGTATTTGGTCACAGGGATTCCTGAGCAGGTGCTCAAGAACCTTTTGAAAGATTCTTGAATATCAATAGGTAGAATAATCATCACTTTCAATATATTTTGCATCTCACTTGAGAACAAACAGTAGAGTTGCTTTAATTACTTTTATGTTTCGTTATAGGACTTTGCTTTAAAGAGCTACATCATATCCAATTTTAGGGTCAGGGACAGTAACTCAATAACAGCAGATCAGGACACTTGATTACACAATTACTGTCACCATTATCCTCAAACATCCAGGATGTTATTATGTACGTAATTGATTACTAGCTTGTTTGTTTTGTGAGGTTTGGTAGGGTCCTAGAATAACCTCTGTCTTCACCTGCTATCTGAAGAGATGGAGATAATTTGAATAACGCATCGGATGCCTTCCATAACCTTCCTTTCAGCAATTCCAGTGTAAATGTGTTTGTGACAAGCACTAAGGTCTGCCTGCCTCTGCATGTATCTACACATCTGTCTCTTTCTCTATCTGTCCATCTACATGATGGCTCTCTTGGCAAGAAAACCCTGTGATGCCTGGTTTACTGGGTGTGAACGTTATTTAGGTGAATTCTCCTTTCCTATATTGTCCCCTTGGCTTGCAAGAGGAGAAGGTGATAAAGCATAGTGCAAAACATACAGAAATCCACCTATTGGAGTAATCCTTTAAACAGATCAAGTACTTTACATGTGAGTGCAGTCTGTGATCAATTCGACAAAGGGCTGAGAATTCTACCCAGAATTCTACGGTGTGGGTCAATATACTTGGCAGCTGACAAACCACACAGCAAACAGCCACCGCACAGATAGAAGGCAGATCCAAGTGAATTGCAGGGGCCAGTAACCTGAGTTGTTACCACCCTAACAGCCCAGGTGCTCTGATTCTCCATCCCGTCTATCGGGAGCCAAGTAGGATTTCTCAGGGGAATAATATTGGTGCAACTTATTTACTTTGTAGAACTTGCCAATGATATCTAACCAAATGCAATAAAGCCCCAAAGACCACATCTTCTGTTCTATCACCAACCTATCATCGTTGCTCCCTCTAAAAATGGCACCAACCATGACATTTTGCATTTTGGGATTTTGATTCCTATTTTGAAAATATTAATCACGTTTAAGTCGATTTATTTTAAGTCAGCTTTTGCTTTATAGCAAAGTCTTCTCATTAAAAATAAATGAGAATGGTTCAGGTTTAAGATTTGATTTATATTTTAACACAAAAGTATTCCTTTTAGATATACATTATAAATAACATACATGTTTTTTGTTCTTGGAGTTGTGAAATCAGGGGATCATATACCTCATTCATTACAAAAATAGAAGTAATTGAGATAGGGAGGGACATGTTAACAGTCTTACATAGATTTGGTCAGGGCTTGAAAATGTCTGAATACCTTCCTAACAGTCTGGAGAAAACTGGCGTCTTGATGAACAGAGCGAAATGAGCAGATCCAATCTGACCTGGTGCACAGCCTGCCTGAAGAGTGGACACCCACTTGCATCCCCCAGCTCGAGGACTAATTCCCTTATTTGGAATAGCAATGAAATGGAGAGCAGTTCACTTCCTCCTTACCAAGCAGAGTTTGCAACTGACACATTTCAATAATCTAAATAAATAAATGTAAATGTTCTCTGAATCATAAGGAGGAAACTTGAATATTCATTCTTTAAATCAGACCCAAATAAATTGTTTCAGAGAATACATTGGGAGATATTTAAGATGTAATTATTTTTACCTCTTCAAATATATATATATATAAATAGATAGAAAATATAAATATATATTATATATGAATATATATTTAAATACATATATAGTTTAACTATAGGACTTTGCTTTAAAGAGTTATAGTATAGCCAGTTTTAATGTCACATATATAGAATACATGTGACACTAAAAGTATATATATTATACAAATATACATGAATAATTTTATTTATAAATATAAATAAATATATATAAATCTAAGATAAGACTGACACCAGAAACAGTTTTGTATATTTATGTTCAGAGAAATCTTTAAGTTTTCTATCTTTATATTTACAAAAATGACAATTTGCATAGTTTAGGTGCTTCTCTCACCTGATGTTTTATTTTAGTATTATTTTTAAAAGTTTTGGGCTAATGGACTGAGAGGTCCATGGCTATTTTGAATCGAAGAAGTAAAGGTGACTACGTCACATATATACACACATACATCCTGAGAAATATGAATGGGTATTTTCAAATGAAAAACCTCATTATTCCGTAGTTTGGCAACTATCCTTTTAAAAGCCTCTCCGTGGAACCACGGGTTGCTTCCACTAAGCGCCTGCAGATGTTGACTTGGGTGCAATCCCATCAAGAACATCAGCAAATGTGTGTGGCCTGCCATTGACCTCGCACATCAGCGCGGACTCTCAGACACTTTTTGGTCTATGCCAACAGTGACAACAACGCCAAGGACCGGGTCATTCACAGCCCTGTTACCTCCGATGACAGCAGAATCACTTCTGTCAGCATTAACTAAGGGTTCTCCCCCATCTGTTGGTCCAGAACCACCTACAGTAGAAAAAGGGAGAATGACAGAGGCGAGAGGGAAGGAGGACTTTGGAGACATTCACAAACATTCCACAGAAGAGCAGAGCATTGCGCTGGTAGAAATGAACATGGAACCAGGACCAGAGCGTGGCCAGGCGAACCAACAGAGGGCTTTGGAAAGCTCCCGGAGGGAGCCCGGGTGGAGGACCGCGGGCGGCGAGCGCGACCGCGGGCGGAGGGGCACGCACCTGCGCCACCTGCGAGCGGGCGGGTGGCCTCCCGCGCCGGGGCTCCGGGCCCCGCCCCCTCCGCGCAGCGGGACGCGGCGGTCACGTGTCCGCGCACGGTGACGGGGGCGGGGCCGCCGGGGCGCAGCGCAGCCTTGAGCGGAGCGGCGGGGCCGAAGCGCACGGCCGAGAGGCAGCCGGTGAAGCCGCGCGCGCCGGCCCGCAGCGTGTCCGGGTCCGCGCCGGGGGGCTCTGCGGGCAGAGAAGGGGGCACACGTTAGGGCGCGGGGGCGATGGGCGGGGGCGCAGGCCTAGTCGGCGTCTGCACGGTAGCGACGAACCGACCCTCCCTCCGAATCCTCTGTCCTTCCTTCCTTAAGAAAAGACGGCCCTGGCTGGTACCTGCGGCCTGGGCTGGTGACCCGCAGGTGCTAACTCTGCGTGTGGGCAAACCGAAGCTTCCCTGGATGCAGCCACGCCGCACAAAGGAATTAAATCCTCTGCCAGTGCGCTTTTCAAATGGTCATCACAACATTTCGCAACAGGATTTGTGGCCAATAATCTAGGTGGTTACAGTGAAATGTCTCCTGAGCTCGGGGACAACAGTGCTCTGGGAATCCCGACCGCAGTTCTAATCTCGCCATTTACACTTCGGTCTGGCTCACTGTTCTCAGCCCCGTAGAGGCCCCTCCCTAAGCGCAGGTGTCACGGAGGAACCCCACCTCCCGCTGCCTTTCCCCCTTCACAATGGTGGTCTCTGTCCCCTCTCCGTAAGTCTAGGCTTGCTCCCCATCGTGGCCCCTGCCCTCACTTGGATCCGACCAGGGTTGGATAGCTAAAGAACAGCAGCGACGGACCCAGGAGAGCAGAACATCGATTCCTTCCCTTTCATGACGAGTAGTTCCTGCAGTGCACTTGCCCAGTGCGCCCCAAATCTGACCAGGGGCAGTTAAGTGCAGGCTGCATATGTTTCATGGATGCTCAGGGAAGCCACCTCAATGTGGGGACACTTGGAATCTGCTGTCAGACTTCCTCCCTGCTTGGGTGTGTACACTAGCTGGTCGACGACATCTTTTCCTGACAACCGTAAACAGCAACCAAGAATCTATCCAGTGGCTTCCACAGGCTGGACATTGTGTGAGGTCTTTGGCAGAGGTGAGAATTTAACGCTCACAGCATAACACCATGAGTGCTTTCATTTCTACTGAAGCTGGTTAACATTCGATTTTAGAAAACCAAGGTCTTTCACGTGGGGCGACCTGGATCCAGGCTGGCTGTAGTAACCCCCTTTTCAACAGGATATTATCTCTTTTATTCCTTCAGTATCTTTTGGACATATTCATAATTGCTCGCATTAGGGATAGGTAAATGGGGATCATTATACTATTCTTTCCACTTTAATGAATGCATACACCGTCCATAGAATATATGTATAGACTCTAGAAGTGTGTTTTTGGTTGGCATAGTAGCTGGTCTTTAAGTTCACCTGGAGAATCTCAGCTGTGATCCAGTGTATCTTAATGTAGTTAAACTCTTGGGGGACAATGTTTGTTTCCTTTGAGTTTTTCAGGGGTACTGTAAGAGCTATGTAAAAGACCTCTAAAAGCAACTAAAATTAGGGGCATGTTTACATTATTATAATCCTAATAAACAACTCTCTGAAACATATAGCTATCTTAGCAGGTTGATTATATGAGGCATCAAGCAGCTTTATGTATGATGAATTTCAGCTACATTCTTAGAGTGAAGTAAAGCAAGCTTGAGACAATTAAATGATTATATTAAAGAGTTCTTTTGGGGCGCCTGGGTGGCTCAGTCGGTTAAGAGTCTGCCTTTGGCTCAGGTCACGATCTCGGGATCCTGGGATTGAGCCCTGCATGGGGCTCCCTGCACAGCAGGGAGTCAGCTTCTCCCTCTCCATCTGCCCCTCCTGCCCCGCCCCCCCCAGCTTGTGCTCTCTTTCTCAAATAATCTTTAAAAATAAAAAAATAAAGAGTTCTTTAAAAATCACTTAACTTTTTTTTTTGCATTCAGACTATATATATTCCATAAAGAAAGGCAACCTTGCTTGAATATACTTGAGAGAATGTCAAGAAGAACTAAAAGGGGAAAACACTATAATAGTAACACAGGACTTCTACAATGCGAAAATACTCAAAAACAGAACAGTACAGGCCAATTAAAAGTCTCAGCCGCTGAGCAAAAAGAGGGACTGGACAACACTTGCTTTCCTGGTCAAAGTCTGACATGAACACTACCAGGCTAGGGTCACAGAACAAATCCTGGGCAGACATTTATCTTAATTATTAATTGGACTAATTTTGTCAGATTTATTTTTTAAAGATAAATTTTAAAATGTCTATAGGCAGTGCTATTATTCAAGAAAGAAACATCAGTAGAACATATTGCAGTCAAGAATTTGTACTTGACTTTTATACATATATATGGATTGTGGGTATGGACGTGTGTGGGTGGGCTTTTGTGCCCACATAGCCTATTATTAACCATGTAGCTGTAGCCGTGACTTTGTATGCCTGTTGGGTGTCGATATACATCGAAGGGTTTACTGCTCACTGTTTCCTCTTGCCTTCATATTTTCCATCCTGAGGTCATGATTGTGATTCATTTTTTGACTGGAATAATTCTCTAGTATTTTCCTCAGATGGGATGCATGGTCAATATTTAATCTCCATCCTTCCTTGTTATCCAAAATATCTTTTCTTAACCTTGTCAAATTCATTATATATTAGATGCTTGTGTTCTGGCTCATTCCTCAGCAATGTTGACCATAATCCACATCATTTTTTTATCCCGCTGTAACAAATGAGAAGTTGGATGCTGATGCCAAAATCATTATTTTTTCATTGTAGTAACTTCTGTCTAGAAAGTTTGGAAGATTTTTCTCTGTGGGTTTTGCAATTCGGAAATTTTCCCAGTTGTATGTCTTTTTCTCATCAGAATTGATGAGAATTTCTCATCAGCATTCTTTCAATCTGCAACTCAGGTTTTCCTTTAGCTCAGAGAAATTTTTTTTTAATGCATAATTACTGTCTTTGCTTCCAATTCTGTTTCTGGATCTCTAATTATTCCCGTTAGGTTTTCTCTTATTTTCCCTCCTAATTTCTCTCTCTAAATCTTTTTTCTCTGCAGTTTGAGATAGTTCCTCTCTATAATATTACGGGCCAGTGTTTGAGGATAACCAGTGATGATTCTTGCCTTCAGATGACCAAGTGAAATCTTGAAAAGCCGTATTTACTTTAACCCCCAGAATTGGTGTGTGCATGTGTGACTTTTTTCAAATTTCCGTGAGTGCCAGTTTTCCTCCTAGTTGTGTCCTGTCTTCTTTAACAGCTCTATTTTGATGTGGGAATTGTATTTGTTGTCTTTAATCCTCCTCCCCCTTTCCTTAGGGGTGACATTATCTTTTTACTTGTTTATTTATTGGTCTGCTAATGAGGACTTCACGGTTGGGGATCTTATACAATGGGGGGTCCTGGCAAGGGGGAGGCTGCAGCCTTCCTGCCCCATACCCAGCAGCGGACCTTCAGGCTGATCCCCTAACCCCAAAGTGTAGGAAGAAGTCTTTCTCCCTCACCCTCACCATGGTAGAAGGAATGTATCCCAATCATCCAGTCCATCCTCCACTCCACAAGGGGCACTGAGGATGGGCACAACCATGCTGAGCGGTGTTGACTTTCCCTTTGGAGGTCAAACTTTTTTAAATTCTAGATAAATGACACAATTAGAAAATGAGTAGTAGAGGGGCGCCTGGGTGGCTCAGTCGGTTAAGCGTCTGCCTTCGGCTCAGGTCATGATCCCAGGGTCCTGGGATCGAGCCCTACATCGGGCTCCCTGCTCTGCGGGAAGCCTGTGTCTCCCTCTCCCACTCCCCCTGCTTGTGTTCCCTCTCTCGCTGTGTCTTTCTCTGTCAAATAAATAAATAAAATCTATAAAAAAAAAAAAAAGAAAGAAAGAAAGAAAATGAGTAGTAGACAGACTTGTCCAGTCTATCTTTCCAACAATTCAGAGCTGCAGGGACCTGATTTTTCAGAGTTGGAAAGAAGTGAATGAATTATTCCTTCCTCCCCGAAACACATGCCCACCACGCACCAAACTCTCCCAGCACCTGCAGCTAACACCTGAAAAGAAATCAGGGATACTTTGGGACCCTAGGCGCTTTGAACAAGCAATGCCAGTGGGTACTTACTGGAAGACTAGTCTTTAGTAAATAATACGAACTCTTCACGTAATGACGTGTGAGCCGTCTCCGCCACTCTTTTACCCGACAAGGTGATACCATCAGAACTCTACACAATTGCTGCTCTTAGTTCCTTAGTCTTTTTCAAAAATTGTTCAGCCCCTCCCGATGTGGCCCTGCTCTGTCTCAGCAGTCCTGAACTCTGGGCCCTTCCAGTTCTCTCCCCCCTATCTCCCATCACACCCTGTTCTCGAACAAACTCATTCACATGTCAGAATAAACGTCCAGTTATGGCTCATCACTCACCTCTTCCAGCTGCATGTGCAGAAGGGCTCTGGCAAAAGAAATAAATCTCTAATAGTTTTTTTAATTATTATTGAGATACAATTCACACTGTATCATAAAAGGGTCCCATAAGACTGACCCTTTTAAAGTATACAATTCAGGGGGGTGTTGTATATTTACAAAGTTGTAAAACCATTACCAGTATCCACTTGCAGAATCTTTCTATCACTCCAAAAGAAACCCAGTACACATTAGATTCCATGTCCCATTCCTACCCTCTCCAGCCCTGGGCAAACCTAAACTTTCTGTTTCTACAGATTTGCCTATTCTGGACATTTCATACAAAATAAATCATACAGTATGTGACTTTCTGCGTTTATCCTTTTTCATTTAGCATAATGTTTTCTGGGTTCATCCATGTTGTGTCATGTGTTGGTACTTTATTACTTTTATGGCCAATATTTCATTGTATACCAACAAAAGTGGTATACAACAAAATACTGGCCATAAAAAGTAACACTATACCACTTAGTCGATGGTCACTGGGGTTATTCCCACTTTGGGTTATTAGTGGAGAGTACTGCCATGATGATTTTGTGTCTGGACATACATTTTCAGTTCTCTTGGGTTTATACCTAGGAGTGGTCATATGGTAACTCCGTGTTTAACTTTCAAATAAACTGCCAAACTATTTTTCCATAGTGGCTGCACCATTTTACATTCCCATCACCAATGCACAAGCATTCAAATTTCTCCACATCCTCCACAACACTTGTTACTGTCTTTTAGTGATATCTTGTGGTTTTGATTTGCATTTCCTTGACGGCTAATGATTTTGAGTGTCTTTTCATATTGGTCATTGGTATATCTTCTTCAAAGAAATGTCTTTGATTTTGACCTTTACAGATCTTTTGACTGTTATTTGTCTTTTCGTTTAGTTGTAAAAGCTCTTTATATACTCTGTACAAAAATTTCTTATGAGAGACACGACTTGCAAATGGTTTTCCTCACTTTGTGGATTGCCTTTTTATGTTCTTGGTAGTGTCTTTTGAATCACCAAGGTTTTAATTTTGATGAAGTCTGATTATCTATTTTCCTCTTACTCCTTGTGAGAAACCATGATCTAACCCAAGGCTTTTGAGAAGCCTTACCCAAGAAACCATTGCCTAACCCAACATCACAAAAATGCACAACTATAGTTTGGTCTAAGAGTTTTATAATTGTAGTCCCCCACCCCCCATTTAGGAGTATCATCCATTTTGAGTTAATTTTTCTAAATAGTGTGAGGTAGGGCCAACATTGCTTTTTTAACCTGTGGATATCTGGTTGGCTCAGTACCATTTGTTTAAGAGACTATTCTTCCTGCATTGAATGGGCCTGGCACCAATATCAAATGTCAATCGACGATAAATAGTTTTATTTCTTGACTCTCAATCTATTCCATTGGTCAATATGTTTAACCTTATGCCAATACCACACAGTTTTGATATCCATGGCTTTGTACCAAATTTTAAAATCAAGGGTGAGACCTCCAACTTCATTCTTCTTTTTGAGATTGTTTTGGCTATTTGGAGTCCCTTGCATTTCCATATGCATTTTGGGATTACCTTGCCATTTGGATTTTGATAGGAATTTTGTTGAACCTGTAGATCAATTTGGGGAGCACTGCCATATTAGCAATATTAAGACTTCCAATCCATGAACATTGATGTCTTTCTATTTATGTAAGTCTTCCATAATTCCTTCTAGCAATGTCTCATAGTTTCCAGTGTATGTGTCTTACACCCCTTTTGTCAACGTTATTCCAAGGTATTTTATTCTTTTTGATGCTATTTTAAATGGAATTTACATTTCAGTCTTCATTTCATTTCTGTATTATTCATTCCTAGTATATAGAAATACAATAAATTTCTATGTATCAATCTTATATCCTTGCTCAAACTGTGTACTAGCTCTAATAGCTTTTCTCAGGGATTCCTTACGAGATCACGTTCTCTGCAAATATAGTTTTGCTTCTTCCTTTTTGTTCTGGATACTTTTTACTCTTTTTTTTTATTGCCTAGTAGCCCTCACTCAAACCTGTTCTACAGTCTTGAACAAAAGCAGTGAGAGTATACATCCTTATCTTATTCCTGATCCTAGGGAAAGATTTTCATTATTTTCCGTTAAGTGTGAAGTTAGATGTGGGGTTTTTGTAGATGTCTTTTTTCATGTGAAGAAGTTTCTTTCTATTCCTAGTTTGTTTTTCATTATGAAAGCACAGTGGATTTTTTTCAAATGTTTTTTCTGTGTCTATTGAGGTATCCATGTGGTTTTTGTCCTTTATTCTATTAATATGGAGTATTACATTGATTGCTCTTTATCTGTTGAACCAACCTTAAATTCCTAGGACAAATCTTATCTGGTCATAGTGTATAACAATTTTTCTATGTTACTGGATTAGATTTGCTAATATTTTGTTGAGGACCTTTGCATTTCTATTCATATTGCTGAAATTTTATAAACTTTTTGTGTCTTCCACTCCATGACTTTCCTCCTAAGTGAGATAAATTCTTAGGCAGAACATAGCAAAGACAAACATATGTCACATAAGTCAATGGAGTTTTTAATATCTAAACTGTTGTCTGTCCATGAAGGTATCAGTAGGTAATTTCCACAAATTATTTATTACTCAATTCTCATATATGGAGTTCCATTTCAACATATGATCCTTCAGTGGATTTTCTTTCCCCACACTCAAAATTGACCCGCTATGGTTTATCTGCATGACTATATTGATTTGAACTAAATTCAACCTATGTATTCTTTCCCAGGAGGAAATAGAATGGCACATCTTTATTCTGCACACTTCAACACAGATTTTTGTTTTGATATTTTGGGGATCTTTGCTGTTGTTGTTTTTTCATGCACAAAAGACAAAATCAACAGAATATCATTTATACAAAAGTCTTCAGAGAAATAAAACTTAGTAAAAATGCTAGGGCACCTCACTGGGTTGTTGTATTTTAAAGCTCTCATACTTTAGGACTAAGGCCACATCCAAGTCAAGACTAGACAGAAAATTAGAAATCTAATGATTTGCATTTAAACTAGGATTTTACTAAAATTATTTTATAGTAACTGGGAACACTTAACCTGGATGGTCATCATTAATAAGACCACTGAAGAATGGGAAGAACAAGAGCAGCCTGTTAATTTAGAAGATGATCCTGAACCATTTTTCCCAAAGCACATTAGGGTAAATAATAATAATGATAAATTAGATTCGTCATAAACACTATTTTATTTTTTATATTCCCTATTATATTGCAAGTGCCTTGAGGGCAGGTACAGTATGTCTTGTTGCTAAGCATTCAAAATGTCCAGGGAAATACAAGTGCACATCAGGGACCACCAAAGCATTTTTAATGAATGGATAGCTCTTTGAGTCAAAGTAGCTAACCAAAAATAAGTACTGGATATCTTGCCATGGTTTGAGACAACTTTCTTTGGAAAAATTAATGGCTCTTTATTAGCCAATCTGTTGGTCTATTTTACTATCAGTTTATGAAAGGAAGCTCAGTTTATATTTTCCAAATCTGAACAAAAAATAGTAGTCTATTCATAGTTACTAACTGGTAACTAGAAGCTATCCTGAAATAAAGTTATCCAAAACATGAAAAGTTTTATTAGCCTTTGATCAAGATGAGTACCTCTAGGTACAGATGAAATGAATATTTATAATTTTATGAGATTCAATTTCTTCAGGCAATAAACTTCATTGCTGAATTTCAACTTTAATTTTTATAGCCTAAGAGAGATGCTTTTGACTATACCATTCTTGAAACATTAACATCTTCGATTCCATGCTATTGCCCTCTATATATTAACTTGTAGAAAATAAAAATTTATATGATAAAATGTATTATTCTCCTTTTTTAATTAAAATGATTTCCTTTATATAAGGCAGTTTAGTTATTAAATCAATTTCCATAATCTATGGCATATCTTTTTACAGATAATAAATTCAAAGCTAAATTGTCTTTAAAAATATTTCTTCGTCAATTTCACACTTCCTGATGGCAACTTTTCTACCTTGGGTCACAGACACTTCTGAACCTGCCTCATCTCTCCTGTCAGAGGCTGGAGTCACTGACGACAGGCAGCTGTGTGGGTGTGTTCCTTTTGTTCCTTGACCCTATCTGTCCTCATGGCTGGGAAAAGAATGCACACAGACACCTGCTCCCACAAGGAAGGGGGGATGACACTGCTGGGGGCAGACGGGGTCATCTCCCCACTCGCAGACCTCCCCTGTATGGGAGCCCAGCACTGAGGCTTGCACACCCCTAAGATGATCCATTCCTCACTCTGTTCAAACCAAGGATAGTAACTCTCCGTCGGGCCAGAGACTGGAGCTCAGCATCAGATAAAAAGGGAGCAAATTCTTTTCCCCTTGGATGTTAAAAACAATTATCTTATTCACCTGACAGCCAAGGACGGGGTTCCATCCCGCTGTTCTGTGAAACTCAAAGTGGGCTTTGAATTTTTAGGAACTTCATAATATCCTCCTGCTAAATGTATACTGTTATTCTCATGGGTGAATGCCAGAGGAGGAGCTTATTTCTTTCCATTGTTCTCCCAGTTCTTGTGGTTTTCTATACTATGCCACTGTTTTAAATAGAATAAAAAAAATCCACTGGGTGTTGTATGTAAGTGATGGATCACTAAATTCTACACCTGACATTAATATTGCACTGTATGTCAACTAACCAGAATTTAAATAAAAACTTGAAAAAAATAGAATAAAAAATCTACTAATACACGAAAACATGGATGTCCAGAAATGACGCATTAGAGACTGAGATAGTCCCCCTCCCTCTCCGATGGGCTGCCATAGCTAGAAACTTCTCCCAACGCTCAAGGGGAAACAACTGTTCTCATTTGTATTTCTGTGCTAACTGCTAGATGACTATTCTGCATGTGCAGAAGGGACAGGAACAATGAGCCACACCAAAGCACCTGCAGCGCAAGCTGCTTTCCTAACAACACATCGTGGAGGCCAATTCTTTATCCACCTTGAGGCGTGATTAGAAAGCAGGACTACCACTTCAGCCTGAAGTTGCTATTCATCATATGGTGCCAAAACTATATTTTCACAGCAAAGAACTCCGGGACCCTCCTTAACTGGCTTAACCTGCACCTGTAACTGCACATGACCAACATGGAGCTTCCATTTATGCTGTACCATCTAAACAATGCGTGTTTGTTTTTACCTTTTACAAGGGGCACGCTGGGATTTGTCACATTTCCTCTGAAAAATAAGAACTCATCATTTTATTGCCCATCATCTTTTTGAAAAATGTGGTCGTTTTAATAGTTACTGTGCTTCTCACCGTATTTTGAATATCCGCCCATGTGCTGTCTCTAAATCTCCCAAGTTTGTAAGATGTTATATATGTGTGGGGGGTGGGGTAGAAGAAATGATCAAAGAACCAATGTACAAATGGCTGAAAAGGTAATAAAGATTCCATGAATTATCTAGGACTAAACAGAGCCAGATGGGTGTCACATACCAGAGCAGGAATAATACACAATACCACAAGATTTCTCCCATATAACTTTAAATATCGATAGCACATACAGTTTACATATAAAAGATCAAAAAGAAAAGATACCTTTCAAAATTTATTTTTATTTCAATTTAATTCAAAGGGAAAAATAAAGGCATAAATAATTTGATGCCTAAGTAGTATAGTATGCTTTTACTCTCCTACTTTAATGGAGAATAACTCAGAGTCATAAAGAGTGTGTGTGGGATCTTCAGGTCCTGACTTTCCAAGAGTAGTTGGGAGCATTGAACAGGGCCCGGCCTACTGCCCCACACGTATTCACTTGCTAAAAGAAAATTAAGTCTTTTCTCTTCTTCTTGTAAATATAAATTTATATTTATCATTGAATGATTCTGCATTTGACCCCTGATTAATATATAATTTGTGAACGTGATACCTGCTTTAATTTCATCTTTCCTCAATTGTTAGAAAAATACCAAGTTTCATTCTGCTTGATTGCCAAGGGAGAGGGTAAGTGTGGAGGAACTTCCCAGGGATCACTCTGGCTCACCTACAGACAGCCCTTCCTGGTGATTACAGGCACACTCAGACAAAAGAGCAGCTTCTACCTTGATTGTCACTCACTGGGAAACCATGAATATGACAAGGAGCTTCTTTCAGCATGATGAACGCTTCCTGTGTTTGCAACCTAACACTTCTGATCCATGTCATGGGGTTGGGGGAGGTGGGGGGACGACGCTCTTTCTGACACTTACCTAAAATTGTCCCCAACATAAGGGATTTGACAGCATTGAATTCTGTCCCTGATGACAGGATGACTTGTCTCCTTGCATTCTGGTTAACCTATTAAATATTCCACGAGAAGCAAACATCAAAATAGAGAGCAGTTTTGATGATAAGAGAATGAAAATCAGAGGGAGACCAAGAAAAATGGTAAAAATGAGCCATACATTCGAGCTATCACAAAGGTTAAAGGAGAAAATGGTTTCATAACAATTTTTATAATACCTCAGATTTCACACCACCCCATTGCCTATTCTTTTCCCTTTATTTGTCTTCATGGTTTAAGGATCTATAATTGGTACAATCCACAAAGGGATGCAATAAGCTATTTCAAACCTTAAACTTTTAGTTATTTCAAATAGAAATTAGTAACGCGAGCAGCAAAAGGTATTATTCACACAGATTCAATATATAAAGGTTATTCTTCAAAACCCAGTGACAATGAATAATTTAAACACTGATGCTTTTAAAAAATGTATTCCCACTTTAAGCAAAATCTTGCTTTTCCCTTTGTGTTTACATTTCTGCAGGCCTTGCTTTTTTTGTAGTCAGATTGGAACAGGTTCCCATCGGAGTATCTCCAGGAATCGCTGGGAGAAACTAGACAACATTCCCCTACTGATAAGGACAGCTTGGTATTTTAAGTGGTCAAATATTAATAAGAACCTTGTCAGCCTCTTGCTAAACAAACAAACAACATTGCTAAATAAAACACTTTAGCTACTTTTTCTGTCCCCAGGACTTTATGGGAAAACTGTGCTGAATATGTATCTCTTTTACTAGGATTTATTATCAAAGTCTTGCTGGAGGTCATACACTAAGTGTCACAAGTTTGGTTACTGTTGCCTTTATGAATCTACCCCTTACCTCTACAGAGACCACAGCCGCTTCTCTGTGAATCTTCACCTGGTGAAGCTGCCCATCGGCGAGGTTTTTAAAACCAAAGTTAAAAACATCAGGTTCCTGGTGCCTGTCCAGCTTATACCTGATCTGCAAACTTCCTAAAGAAGACAAAAAATGACATTTTTAACTAAAAAGGAATTTTATAAAAAACGTCAATGCAGGTTTTAAAGCACATTTTGTTTTTATTTATTTCATATAATTTGAATTTATTGAGCACTTGCTTAAGGACACCAATAATTCCTCTTCCTGGAAGAGTGATCATTTGTGTGCTATTCCGGGGCTGAATTCAGAATCCAATTATGCTATTTAAAAAGACAAGACCAAATGGTCTTTTTCCAAGTTCTTCCATTTTCCTTAACTAAAGGAAAAACTCTAAGTTAAGCATATGAGAACTCGGAGCTAGGCTCGAAGTTAATTATTCATGTGGTATTCATAGTATTAAATGGTAAAACCTCAAGCAATATTGCATTAACATTCAGTTTCTATAAGCATCACTTCTTTTAATGTGACTTATTTTAATGCATTTTAATGTATTGCTGACATTTGCATAATGAATTTTTTTTTTGCACAACCAGAATTTTTCTCCTAATGTTTCTGCCATAATCAAGAAACAGAGGAAAGACAAATGATTTGCTACAATATCTAAATTTCCTAATGTCCTTCACAGATATGCCCACTATCCCATAACTCCCCTACTGCCTGTAATAGATCCTCCAGAATGTAAGTCTCTGCCCTTCCTCCCTGTGAAGCAAGGTTATAGCTTGGTTTAATTCTCCGTCTTGAACAGTCTTGGAAAGACTTGGTGGCCATGGGTTGGGTAGCTCTCATCCCACTTTTCTTTGTATGTAGATATGACATGAATGATTTCTCAATCACTGATGAGTAAAGAACAATCATATTCATCTGATCCTTAGGAATAGTGGATTTTAGATAGTTTAATATATTTCTTTACTTCACTCAGAAGGACGAGGAAATATTTTCCATGTATAAAACGAGGTATCTTGTTTCAAAGTCAATTGCAAAACTAATTTATTCATGTACAGAAGGAAAGACTTCCCAGAATAGCAAGAAGCATAGCTGCACATCAAATACTTAAAATGATCAAACTTTCGTGGGAGAAATGTATCTGAAATGTAATCACAGAAATGTTAACTTTAGTGATAAACACCTGAGGTTATCATGAAAAATAAACCACCCCTGATAGAACGAGAATTGCAAGCCATGCAATTGTGTTTCCTCTGTGTAGTTTAACACCTAAAGGGTCCTCCTCATTGTGGTCCTAATTTTCTAATTCAGTCTTCTTGTTCTTACAGTCTTGACACTCACCATTGGGGGCAAGGATAACGGACAGGTACTCCTCATAGAAGGAGCTCACATAGAGGAGTAAGCTGGGCGTCCCTGTGGTCCGGAAGCTCAGTGTGGCCATTTCGCTGGCCAGCGTCAGATCCTCATGAAATAAAGCTGCAAAGGAGCTGGAGTTCTTACTGGAGGTGTAATTAGAATGTTCTTGAAAGTTGTAGATAACTGATGAGCCAGTTCCAAAATACGCAGAAATCTCTGGAATGACACTCATTTTTGTTATGTTAACACTATGTGAATGCAAGGCTCTTCTCTACGTGTATTTACATACTATCTCTAACCCTTAAATATCTCAAGAGAGAAAACAAGAATGTCATGCTTTACTGGGTGTTTTTAAATTTAAAAATATTTCAGATTAAAAAATAATAAAATATGGATAAAAAGATAACTTATCCCCATGCATATTCGCATGACGTAGAACTGAGTAACGATATTTTATTATGGCCCACAAAATGCTTCATCTCAGATTTACAGAGCATTAAATGCCAAGTGTAAACATATACTTAGAGTTACTGTTCTCCTCAGTGTTGCATCGATGATGCTGGATCCAACAGAAGTCCTCACGAGCTTCTCAAGAATAGAATCATAAAGGGACGAATTTGGGAGAGAAACAGCTCTACTTTAGCCAATCACAGAGAACTGCCTTATCCTTCCTTTACAGGGTCAAATGCCAGAAACACAAGGCGAGCAGCCAAACGAGGTGCCTCCCTGTCCCCATCCTGCTTGCGGGGCACACTCACCGCTCTCGCAGAATGGCCCGTCATACGCGGAGAAGGCACAGTCACAAGCGACGCCCCCGGGTCTCTCTCTACATCTCCCTCCGTTACGACACAGGTGTCCGTAGCTGCTGCAGTGTCCTGAGCACCCCGGCTCCACGCCTGGTGTCATTGTGGCCCTTTCTTCCAGGTCCAGGGCCAGCCCGTTCACCCGCAGAGACCGAATGCACCCCAGGAAGCCTCTCTGTCTGGTGGCCGTCCCGCCTACAAGGGAAACACCACAACTGCAAACGTGCTCCTGGGTGTCTTGGTGGCATCTCGACTCCACATCCAACTGAGGCCGTACTGACAAGGTCAAAAGAGCGACCCGCCGAAAGTTTTACGAACACATACAAGTTTGAAAACACAGGCTGATCACATATTAAGAATCATCAAATGATATCGAATAAACCATTGACAAAAATATTTTTGAAGATGACCTTGGTAAATATTTATTCTAAAAATACTCCTTCAAGTGATATTTAGAAAGATTTGTACACTTTTACATTGGTTCCTTCATAAAAAAAAAAAAAAGACCCATCTATCCTTTTTAGAGTTTAAGTCTATAAACTGTGACATGCACGATAAAGTTAGATAGTTGAAAATCTTTGCAATATAATATATATTACAGATTTGTAATGCACAAATTTATATATAGCATATATATTTTATATATAATATACATTATAATTTGTATATGCATTTGTTATATATATTTTGTTACATATTTGTTATACATTTGTTATATAGGTAACAAATTGTATATGTAATATCATCCCTTCTTAGAAGCGCTCCCAGTAACAACCCTGTGAAAAGGAACTGAGGATTGGTCAGAGAAAGCGAAGGCAGAGGGGGGATATTAAAACCTAGGCCCTCAGGCCTGCCTCGCTCCAGCCTGTGAGCTCTGAGGTCAGACAGGGTAATAGTCACTGAACACTGTATAGCTCTCTGTCTTTCTCTCATGTCTCATGTGAGCCTGATTTCAAATCTGGGAGCCCAGGGATCACTGGAGTGCTTGCTAAAACAGAGTTGGGGTTCATTCCTAGGGATTCTGACTCGGTGAGCCTGGGGTACATACACCAGATCAGAATTTTCCGCTAGTTTTTCAAGCTCTAGAAACATTATTTCAGTGGGGATGTCGATTCTAGGTAGGTGTTCATGCACACTTTTTTCCTAGATGATCCTCAGGATTACAAATCAGAAAATAAAATTGTTTAATTTGATTCCCAGTTTCATGATTTGATGGGAAGCCTTGGAGTTTTATGTACCATGGGTTGTACACACACACACACACACAACACACACACACACACACACACACAACTCGCTGCACTGCACTAGCCCCCAGATGCTGTGGATGTCCTCTGGCAAAGCAGACTGCATGCTAATCTGTGATTTATATCAGTTTTTAATTGGACTGCATCCTTATTTACTTGAAAATACATGAGAAATGACCAAGTAAGAGCTACCTCATTGATCTGCTTGGTTTCCAAATTAGAATAGAGTTGTCTGAAAAGTAATGTAGCGAAACTTATCTTTCCCTTTGAGAAAAAAAAGTATTAAAAAAAATAAGCAAGTAAATGAAAAGGAAGACTTCCACTACCCAGAGCTTTAATCATTGAAGAGTGGCAGCAAGGATGGAGCCAGCCCGGGTTTGAACCCGGCATTTGCAAGGCCTGAGCAGCAGAGGAGGGCGGCGCTGGTCCCGTGGGGCACAGCCATGTGAGTCCTCCTGCAGTCTGTGTTTGGGGGCGGGGGGACACTGGAGAATTCTGTCACAGTCACATGGCAGGTTCCCCAACTTCACTGAGAAGTGAAGCAGAAGTATTGGATGAAAATTGCTAATTGTTTTAGAAACAGTATTGATAAGAAGTAACTAAAACAAACGCAAGTCTTCGATACTATTGAGTGCAAGCCTGAGAATCCATCCACCAGGGATTGGATTTCTCTTCTATTTGAGTTTCTAGACTCAGTCACTTGATCTCTCTGAACCTCCATTATCTCATCCATGAACTGGGAAATTGATGGAAGCAACAATCACTAACAACGTTCTATGGAAACTGTATTAACAATAATCTATGGAAAGAGAGGCTGACTCCTGCGTGAGCTCTTGGTACACGGTGCGGCCAGAAGCAATATGCACTTGCGGCCGTCACCGCCGTATGGTTAGCATCTTCTCTGGGTCTCTCCGTCAGCACAGTTCAGCAAGAGAGCGTCCACACTCACCCACAAAGAGCTGGCTGTTGAGCTGTAGGCGGGCATGCCCGTCAGGGGGTGCAGGTTGCGTCTTGCTGGGGAGCTGATCCACTTGAAGCGATGCCTCCTTCACATTCCTCTCTGCCCTCACGTGGTGCCACCGGTTGTCGTTAAAGGGAGTGGGAGACCGCACTGTGACCTCACAACGCCCGTTCCCCACATCAAAGGAAAAGGTCACTTCTGCAGGAGCTGCAAATACAGACAGGAGAGTAGCTTGGTTCATTCACAGGGGAAGAAACTCAGTCTTGAGAGATAGGAGGGAAGCTGCATGACACGCTCCTTATGAAAGCAGATGGTGACATTGATGCAGACAAATGTCACTCTGAGCTGGCTAGGAGGGCAAAATAAATTTGTATCCTGGAGGAAGAAAAACAAAGCCATTTTGTCATATTCCTCTTCAGAGCACACTCTCCATCTTGCTAAACCCGAAGGAGTAGAGATCTTTCCCTATGGGAAGAAAACTGATCTGTGATCTGCCTTCATATATATCAGTGAATTTATTTAAATTTAAATTTTCATATACTTTATTTAAAAAGCCCCACATGAAATTTTGAAGCAAGGAATTGAGCCTTGTGTACATGCATAAACAATGTGAGGAGTCAATTACATGACATGATTCTGCAATTTAGTGAGTAGTTATCAGACCAGTTTGGTTTAAAATATCCTGATTGCACACAGAGTTAGGGTAGCACAAAATTGGACAGACTGCTGTGTGTTTTGTGAATCACTGTTTTACTCTCTATTAAAAATAAGGATTTAAAATAGTAGAACTTTAGGTGCTCCTGGGTGGCTCAGTTGGTTAAGCATCGACTCTTGGTCTGGGCTCAGGTTGTGATCTCAGGGTCATGAGATCAAGACCTGCACTGGGCTCCACGCTCATCACGGAGTCTGCTTAAGACTCTCTCTCCCTCTTCCCCCGACAACCCTGCTCTCTTTCTCTCAAATAAATAAATCTTAAAAAAAGGTCATAGAACTTTAGTATGTATTAAAGAAATACAAGTGACAGAGAAAGCATGGCAATACATTGGGAATTAGGTTCCAAAAGGGTTATTGCTAAGTACTGAGCGCCTGGTGGCTTTGCCCAGGGGGCGACTCACCGTGCAGCTCTAGCCTGATGAAGTCTGTGATCCCCAGGTTCTCTACAAACACCCCAGAAGGAGCTGTCGTCTTAAAAAAGAAAGACACATCAGCACTGAGCTCTCCACGGAACGTAGGGAAGTGAAGGTATGAAGTCTCGGTATTGAAGGAAGCGGAATTCCAAAATGAATCTGTTTCCAAAAAGAAAAAAAAGACAGTCACAATAGCAATGAAACAGAATAACAACCACATTTTTTATTTCTAGCATTTTTTTTTTTACCACTAAGTGCATTCATTATCTTTGTAAGCCTTCATTTGGGGGTTCTTCTGAACATACAGTCACAATGTGAATATCCAAATAGTGACTCTTTCAAGGATTAAGATGGACAAGACTGCAACTGAGTGGAGAGATAATCATTGGAAATGTCCTGTTTTTTAGAAAACAATATTATTTAAAAATTATCATTGAGTAAAATTGACTTTTGGGGGATGCACAGTTAGATGAAGTTTAATACATGCGTAGATTTGTATAACCACCACCAAAATCAGGATAAAGGACAGTTCCATCTCCCCCAAAAACTCCCTCTTGCTATTCGCTTATAGTCACACCCTCCTCACGCCCCTAAGCCCTGCTGATCATGATCTATAGTTGTGCTTTTTCCAAGTGTCATATAAACGGAGTCATGCAGTAGGTAACCTTTTGAGATTGGCTTCTTTCACTCAGTGTAAAGCCTCTGAGATTCATTCAGGTTGCCACAAGTTATTGCTGCTCTGTAGTATTTCATCATGTGGATGGGGCCACCATTTCTTTGTCCACATTTGAGAATGTTAGTGTGGTTTCCAGATTTGGTCATTCACAAACAGAGCTGCTATAAACATTTGTGCTGATCACACATGTAATTGTGAATAGTTTTCTTTCTTGCTTTCCAACCTAGATGCACTTATTTACTTCCTTACGTTACTGCACTGGCTAGGACTTCCAGTACAATTGAAGTTATAGAACAGAAGTGATGAGATTGAATATCCTTATCTTGTTCCCGCTCTTAGGGGGAAAGAATTCAGTTTTTCACCAGTAATTATGATGCTAGCTGTTCCATATATAGACACCTTTTATTAGGATGAAGAAGCTCCCTTTTATTCATAGTTTGCTAAGAATTTTATTGTGAATGCTAACTGATATAAATTTATCATGTTCATAATATAATCATAATAATTCATATGATTGTGTTCATATCCATTGATGCAGAAAAAGCATCTTGTGTGATTTTTCTTCTTTAAACTGTTAATACAGTAGATGATATTGATTGACTTCCAAATATGGTCGACCCTTGAACAACAAGGGGGTCGGGGCACTGACCTTCGCACAGTTGAACGTCCACGTGTAACTTCTGACCCTCCAAAAACTTAACTATTAATAGCCTACGATTGACTGGATGTCTTACCAATAACATCAACACTTGATTAACACACACTTTGTATGTTACATATATTATACACCATAATCTTATAATAAAGTGAGCTGGAGAAAACAAAATATTATTAAGAAAATCACAAGGAAGAGAAAATACATTTACAGGACTGTACTGTATTTCTTGAAAAAAAAATCTGTACATAAGTGGACCTGCCCAGTTCAAACCCATGTTGTTCCAGGGTCAGCTGCACTGAATCAGCCTTGTATCCTGAGGTAAACCCCAGCTGGCGATGGTATATTATTCTTTTAAATATTCCTGGGTTAAGAGCTAATGTTGTTGAGGATTTTTGCATATATGTCTGTGATGATGTTGTCCACAGTTATCTCTTTTTTAATTTTTTTTTTTTTTTGCATTTTCTTTGTCTAGTTTGGGGATTGGGGCAATGCTGGCCCTCATAAAATGTTGGAAAGAATTTCCTCTTCTATTTTCCAAAAGAGATTGTATAAATATGATGCTATTTCTTCTTTGGTGGAACTCACCAGTGAGAAGACATCTCAGACTGGATTCAATTCCATCAATACTTTTAGGTCTATTCCAGTTGTTTCTTTCATCTTGAGTGAGTTTTAGTAGTTAGTGGTTTTCAAGGAATTGGTCTATTTTATCTATGGTGGAGAATTTATGTGTGTAGAGTTGTTTGTAGTATGTCATTATTATACTATTGATGTCTGTAGGGTCTGTAGTGATATGCTAGCTGTTACTCCTTATACTGGTAATATTTCTCTTCTCTAGTTTTGCTAGAGATTTATCTATTTTATTGATATTACAAAAATATGTTTTGTTTTTATAGATCTCTGCTTTTAATTGATTTCTCTTCTTATCTTTATTATTTCCTTCCTTCTGCTATTTTGAGATTTTTTTCTTCTTTTTCTAAATTCTTATGGTAAAAGCTTAAATTATTGACACCTTTTTCTTTCATAATATAAGCTCTTAATGCTATTAATATCCCTCTAAGCACTGCCATAACTGCCTCCCACCGTTTTTGATATGTTGTATTTTCCTTTTCATTCAGATCAATTTATTTTATAATGTCTGTTGAGACCTCCTTGACTCATTTATTATTTAGCAGTCTGGTGTTTAATTTCTAAGGGTTTGGAGACTTTCTCAGTCTCTTTGTTCTTTGTTTCTAGTTTAATTCATTTATGCCAGAGAATGTATTTTGTATGATTTATTTGATATGTGCTCAAGTTTGTTTTGTGACACAGAATATGGTGTATCCATGTGCATTTGAAAAGAATATGTATTTTACTGTTGGTAGGGTGTTCCATAAATGTCAATTAAATTCTGTCGGTTTGTGGTGACATCCAGGTTTTATGTACACTTAGCTTGTTTTCCCCTATTAGTTCCAAAGGTTAATGAGAGAGGAGTATTGGATTCTCTAATTATAATTATGAATTTGTCTACTTCCCCTTTCCATCCTGTCAGTTGTTGCTTTATGTATTTTGAAGCTCAGTTATTAGTATACACATTTAGGATTCTCATGTATTCTTAATCTCTTTTTGTATCTATTAATTTTCTATGCTTTCAAGCAAAAACTTTAATACAGAAACTCCAGCTTTTTTGTAATTAGTGTTTGTGTAGTATATCTTTTCCTGTCCCTCTTTTTAAATTTATGATGTCATGATATTTGAAGTGAGTTTCTTGTACATAGTACATAGTTGAGTCATAACAATCTGTCCTTTAATTGGTTTGTTTAGACCAGTCATATTAAAGACAAATGTTGACAGGTTTAATTTGGTTCTACCATTTTATTATTTTTTCCTCTTTGTTATACTTTTTTGTTCTTCTCTTTCCCCTTTTCTATCTCCTTTTGGGTTAAACATTTTTTAGTATTCTATTTTTGTTTGTCTGTAGCAGTTCCTTGATTAGTTATTTTAGGAATGACAATATATATACTTACCTTTTCAGAGTCTGCTCAGAATCTACATTTTAACCACTTGGATTCATATGTCAAAATCTCGCCAACGATTCTGTCATTTTACTGAGTCCCTTTATTTGTTGTTGCCAAATGTATTTCATCTGTACAAATTAAAATCCCTATGAAATAATGTTGTATTTTTTGCTTTCAACCCACAAGTATACTTAAAATAACTCCACAGGAGAATAGTCTATCATATGTACCCTGATGTTTACCATTTCTAATACTGATTGTCCACCCCTGATGTCCCAAATTTCCTTCTGATATCATTTCCCTTCTGTCTGAATCTTGCTTTAGAAAGTCTTTTAAAGTATCTTCTAGTAAGGAATGCTTTTAGCTTTCCTTCACCTGAGAATTTCTTTATTTTATCTTCATCCCTGAAGGAGATTTTTGCTGAATATAGAATTCCAGACTGACAATTCTTTACTTTTAGCACTTGACAAATGTTTTGCCACTTCCTTCCTGGCTTCCATATTTTTAATGAGAAAGTCACTGCCATTTGAGTAGGTGAACACCTATAGATGATGTATCATTCTTCTCTCTGGCTGATATCAAAACATCCCTCATTGCCTTTGTTTTCAGCAGTTTGATAATGATGTATCTGGAGGTGACTTTCTTTGAGTTTATCCTGTTTCAAGTTCATTCAACTTCTCAAGTCTGTTTTTTGCCAAACTTGGACATTTTTCAGCCATTTTTTTTTCAATTTTTTTTTTTTTTTTTTTTACAGCACCACACTTCTGTCTGCTTCTGGATGTTCAATTATATGAATGTTAGATCTTTTGTTGTTGATTCACAGTTCCCTGAGGCCCTGTTCATTTTGAGATTTTTTTCTTTCTTTTGGTCAGATGAGTCATTACTGTCATTAAGGCCAATGACTGTCTCATCTCAGATCCACTCTTTGGCCCACCCAGGGCATCTTTTATTTCAGTTCCATATTTTTCAGTTCTAAAGTTTTCATTTAGCTCTTTATATATCTTATTTCTTTGGTGAAATGTTCTTTTTCTCTTTGCTACCAAAGTGTTTATGATTACTTTTTAGAGTTCTTATGTAATAGCTGTTTTAAACTCTTTATCAGTTAATTCTAA
This sequence comes from Neomonachus schauinslandi, assembly GCF_002201575.2. Lineage (NCBI taxonomy): Eukaryota > Metazoa > Chordata > Mammalia > Carnivora > Phocidae > Neomonachus > Neomonachus schauinslandi. Next base: position 5,139,445 of record NC_058415.1, on the reverse strand, counting down.
CCTCTGTGTCATATCTGCATTAGTATCTGTTGATTATATTTTCCTAAGCCAGCTTACATTTTCCTGGTTCTTTGTGCTAAGTAATTTTGGATTATTTCCTAGATATTTTAAATATGATATTAATGAACTCTGGGCTTTGTTTAAATGTTGTGGAACATGTTGATTTTATACATATATATGTACACATTTTATTTTTTCTTTTTATTTTATTTAGGTTTTTAAAAAAATTTTAAAAATTTTTTTTATTCTTATGTTAATCCCCATACATTACATCATTAGTTTTTGATGTAGTGTTCCATGATTCATTGTTTGTGCATAACACCCAGTGCTCCATGCAGAACGTGCCCTCCTCAATACCCACCACCAGGCTAACCCATCCTCCCACCCCCCCACCCCTCTAGAACCCTCAGTTCATTTTTCAGAGTCTATCGTCTCTCATGGTTCGTCTACCCCTCCGATTTGCCCCGCTTCATTCTTTCCCTCCCGCTACCTTCTTCTTCTTTTTTTTTCTTAACATATATTGCATTATTTGTTTCAGAGGTATAGATCTGAGATTCAACAGTCTTGCACAATTCACAGCGCTTACCAGAGCACATACCCTCCCCAGTGTCTATCACCCAGTCACCCCATCCCTCCCACCCCACCCCCCACTCCAGCAACCCTCAGTTTGTTTCCTGCAATTAAGAATTCCTCATATCAGTGAGGTCATATGATACATGTCTTTCTCTGTTTGACTTATTTCGCTCAGCATAATACCCTCCAGTTCCATCCACGTCGTTGCAAATGGCAAGATCTCATTCCTTTTGATGGCTGCATAATATTCCATTGTGTATATATACCACATCTTCTTTATCCATTCATCTGTCGATGGACATCTTGGCTCTTTCCACAGTTTGGCTATTGTGGACATTGCTGCTATAAACATCGGGGTGCAGTTGGCCTGGTTAAGATCTGGCCACACATTCCAACCTGCCTTCTGTGGGCTCTCTCTAATGGCAGTCCAGTTTTCAAAGCCTTTGCAGCACGACTCAGCTCTCCCCTACTCGTGGACCATCCAGTGGCCAGCCTGGGTCTTGGGTCTGAGACTCTCGGCTCAGTCCTCAACTTCTTGGGTTTACAATTAGGATTGGATCCATGCATGTGTCACTCTGAGGTGAGCCCAGGACTTCATAAACAACATATAGCATGCTTTCCTGAACTGTCACCTCCCTCTGCTCTTCCAGGTACTTTCTGGTTCCCTGGTCTCCCTTTTCAGTCACAGAACCAGAAAATGGGCTCTATTGAGACTGCTCCACAGTGCTCTCTTATGCAACTGTACCAAGTCCATTGCCAAGCGATGGGTGAGTGGAGAAAGAAAACAGAATAAGAGGAGTCTTCCCACCATCTCTGAGCCACAGCTGTCCTATTCAGAGTGAAAGTCCCCTTCCAAGGTCCTGGCTCTTGTGCGTCCACAGGACAACTTCTGCTGCTATTGCCATGGGTCTGCCTGGATAGAAAAAGAGGGAAATGGGATTCCTGCATCCCCTGAGAGTTAGGAATTCTCTGTTCCCTCCTCCAGCCAGGGCTAGAGGGCTTCTCCTGGGACCTCTCTGTCTGTGACCCTGGGCCCACGTCTGGCTTGGCCGACAGATGATGGAGGAAAAAGCAAGTGGTGCATTCTGGTTTCTTTTCCTTGCTGCTGTTTGCTTCCCAGGGTCCTGAGATAACTGTTTCAGGCCTTCTGCCCAGGTTTTATAGGGAGACTCAGTGCGAGAGATGAGGTGGGCGTGCTTCATTCATCTTCTCCGGACACAGAGCTGTGGTCTGCAGTTTAAGGTCATGAGTGGGAAAAACAATGCTTTGTACTATCATCAGTCAAGGCACATCACTATGTTCTTTACATTTTGATGACCCACCTCTCAATATTTTTGTCATCTGAAGTAGGAAACTTACGTTTTTTCAATAGCAAGGTTCAGAAATGCCAGGATTTCCTCACATGGCAACATCTCCTATGGGGCCCCCGGGAGGGTTGTGGCTCCATGGGCTCAGAGGGCAGCACGGCCACCGCAGCCTTGGTGGACTTTGTACTTTGGCTCTCCTCTGAGACACATGCCACTGGAGAGTCTGGGCCAGAGGACTGACGTGCCCTGACTTATCCTTCTGGCCATTATGTGGAGTCTCAGGTAAGTGGGGAAGGTGGCAGCAGGCAGGCCAGTTAAGCCATGGCAACAATCCAGGTGCTGGTGGCCATGGCGGTGGATTCTGCATCTGTTTTTGAAGTGTGAAGCAATACGATCTGTATTTGTGGATGAATCAGATTTGTGTTAAGGGAGGAAAGAAGTTATGAGTCGCTGTCACGTTTTCAGTCTAAGCAAAAGGAAGAATGGAGTTGCCATGCACTGAGTTGGGGAAGGTTGCTGTGGAAATATTTTTATTTTTGGTACAGAATAATCAGTTGGATGCCAGAGGTGGGAGTTCAGGGAAATTGGGCTTGAGGTATATAGATGGCAGATTCATTGACATCAATGTGCTATTTAAAGCCACGAGCCTGCTGGAAACAGCTCACCACTGGAGAGCAGAGGGAAGGAGGGCTGAGGATGCAGGCTTGGGGCAGGCACCCCAACAGGATGCCACTGGCACAGGGAAGGAAAAAGGAGGGGAAACCCAGAATTTTTTGGGTAAGCTGGCAGCCAAATAAAGATGTGAATCAAAGAATGAATCAGGAGAGGACACCAAAGTGGTTGACAGGTCAACTCAGATGACACCTGAGAGTAAAATTTGGATATAGCAATGTCAAGGTCTCACTGATGAGCTGGAAAAAGCAGTTTTTAGGGAGTGATGGAGGAGAAGGCCTGGAGAGAGTATATTCAAAAGGGATTAGAAAGAGGTAAATTAGAGGTAGAGTGGATATATTTTATTTCAGTTAGTTCAGGAGAGGGAAGGATACAAAAGAAATCCACATGCAGTTGGAGGGGTACGGAGAGTTAGGACCACTGAGGTTTACAAAACTGTCAGAGGGTATTAATGAAGAGGTACCCTTGATAGTTTCTGTCACCCCATTTCTCATTATCTTACCAGTTTTAGGCATCTCAGCACTCATCCAATACTTATACTTAGTAGGCAGATATTAGATGTTTGCTGACCAGGTGATACAATATTTCAGATCATTCCATGAACATTCACAGCAATAGTCTGATTTAAATACTCCAAAGGTAATATAATATCTCTTTTTTTTTCTCAAGTACAATGCCAAGATACCCTTCTTTTATAAGTTAACACATTCCTAATGAAATGCAGATTATTAGGATAGATGGTGTTTTTATGAACTCAGGCAGCTACATGTCTCCTAAAACATTGACATGTATTTTCCGGGATCAAGACAGTTCCTCTTGCCACTACTTACTGTCCCCCCAGCAGAGCAGAGGCCCCAGTGCATAAGCCGCTTCTGATTGTGGTCGGCCTGTGGCGCTCATCACAACCTGAGTGACTGGCAGGTGCTCCTTATGAGAAAGGATTACTGTGTCGCTGGTCCTACAAAACAAATACGGCCACCTTATCATTATTCTGAATGACATCCAGAGAAGTAATAAATAGTCTCTTATTGCATTAAGATTAAGCTAAATTTGTAAATACATAACAGTAAGGAAATCAAATGGCTCATATGAACTCTTACATAGTAACGTATTTAATAAGGTCATCTGAGGATCAGAGATCCTTGTTTGTCTACGTGACCACAGAGAAAAAAGCGGGCAGGTCCGAAATCATAACCATCAGTGCGGGCACGAGATTATAATTTCACTGCAATGAAGTAGCTCACTGCACTTTCCAATCTAGCTGCCGTGTAAGATTTAAATGGAGAACTTAACACGTGCAAGATCTGCCTGGCTTCATTAAAAACAAAAACAAAAACAAAAACAAAAAAACACCTGACTGAAAAGATTTAGGTTTTCAATTCCCAGATTTTTTTTCTTTTACTAAATTTTCCAAAATTCCTATCGTGGGTACTAGGCATTTCCTTACTTACTGATGCCATCCATTAAAAAAAAAATAAAGAAAAGATTGATTCAAAACCAAATTGAAAGTATGATACAATGTGCTCTTAAAATTAATAAATGGGGTAATGCACGGGAAGTGCTCTGTCCATGACTGTCACCATCCATTCATTCGACCAACATTTAGTGCACAGCGTTTCCTTGCCAGGCCTTGTGTGTCGGGGACATGGGCATTAAAACCACCATTGATGTCCCCAGGAAACCTAGTGGATATTATAAATAATAACAAAAATGTAATTGTAATTTAATAAAATCATGTAAGTGAATATTTAGGACAGCATTAATGTCAATGGTTCCAATACAACAAAAACTAGAATAGAGCCAGAGGTCCTGGGTAGTTAGCTGGCTGTACCACCAACCACCTCTCTCTCTCTGGGCAAAGAAAGAAGATTTTTCTGCACCTTGTAAGTTGTTCATATTTTTGTTGCGAACTTCAATTACATATGTACTTTGGATTTAGGAACAAATAATAGTTTGTCTAATGTATTGTTCAGGTGCTGTCTGTGTAGAACCTAGGAAGTTTTAATTTCTAACAATTACAAAGGCCCCCCTCACTCTGATATATACAAATGGAAGCATCTGAAACTGACATTTTTGCAAGTCAAGACAATCAGCAATTTCGAATGGCTCAGCCTAATACCTTTGCTTTAAAAAAAATCTGCATCACTTAATAGTTAATCATTCTGTTGAGGCATCAAAAATATTCTTTTGAGGTAGAAAGTTTAAAATTACTAACATTTTTATTTTGCTTAAAAAATGTAACAAAATGTCAGTACATATGACTAAGATATGAAAAATTTGAACTGAATATCCTGAAAGTTCAGAAATAATTTTTTTTAAATCAGATAGTTTCCAAAAATCAAACGAACTAAAACCCCAGGGCTTTATCTGGGTGAGGCCCTGCGATTTCTGTGCATGGAAGCACACAGGCTGGTCATTCCAGACACCCAACACCTGGCTTTGTTGGGAACGGGACAGGTGGTCGGTCACGAGCTAGAAGGTGTCATGGATTGTGGGGGGAGTCAGTCTGAAAATATATTTGTTATAAATGTGGGGCTAACGCACCAAATTAATTCCTGGTGTTAAGTATCAGTAAACGTTACAAATAAACATTTTAATTCCTGTCATTGCTCTTTTGGTAGAACATCTAGAGGGAAAATGTAAGTGCATTAGTTATTCATTGAGTATCCCTGAATTTTAAAGAACCATTTAAAAGCTATATTTATAATGTAGTGAAAAGCTACACTTTAATTGTTTTTAGCAATGACAAAGCACACAGAGCCCTGCAAAAAAACTTAAGGAAAATCATAATGGGTAATTGTGTGTATTAAAGCAGATATTATAATAAGTTCTTTTTTTCATTCTGTTGTTTGCAAAGTAACTTCCCAAATCTGAGGAAATTTTAAGCAACTCTGATTTGAAAATTCTTTATCAGCACAGGTCATTCCCAAATGCCCATGCTTCATGTAGGACAATATTCATTGCCATGGTCCCCAGACTCATTCGAAATCACCGAAATTTAGTTATATCTCAGTTTTGTTTTGTTTTTTTTCTTGCTTCTCTATTTTTTTTCCAAAAGTTGGGAGCATTGCCTATCTGGGCATGATGATTTCTCACAATAGGTTTCAAACATTCAGTGAGAGGACTTCCAAAGCCGCATCCTTTTTGTTTTCAGTTCTGAGCGCTCTAGAGATTCTTCTTACCACTGGCTGTTTTGCAGCAGACTTTTTCTGAGGTATAACAGAGCCGTCACGACTTTTGAGTCATGGGAAGAGCTACAGGGAACAAATATCAGGTCAGCTTTCTCATTTCATAATTGTTCAGGAGAAAGCTACACTGGGGACAACCTAATGATCCCCATCTGGAGTTCCCTATTTTGAAAGCTCCCAGGCTCTCTGTCCATTTGCTCATCCCTTCCGCAAACCCCCTCTGTTCAGTTACTGCAGTCCCGGGACACTCCATGTCCGGTATGACCAGCTCCACTGCTGGCTTCCACCTTCAGAACTGTTATCGACCACTGCTTTTCCACGTACATCTTACCATTGTGTCACCGTCCCAGACACTAAACAAATGTTTGGCGTTGGAATTAAATGGAATCAAGAAAATACTCATTTTACCCACTCATGGCAGTCGTGTGATGTCTCCATTTAGATACGTCTTCTTAGACTCTCATAATAAAGTTTTAGGATGTCTTTTCCATAAAAGTCTTGCATATTTTTGTTATCTTTATTCCAAGGTACTACAGTCTTTGTGTTGATTTTGCAAGAGGTTTTTACGATATTTTCTTATGGTAACAAGCTCTTCCTAAGAATTCACAGTTATTCTAAGATTCAGTAAGTAGCCCTACTAAATTCTCATTAATTTCAATTTCTATATATCTTCTTGGGTTTTCCTGGTAAGCAACCATATTTTCTATGAATAATGTAATCTTCATTTCCTGGTTTCTACTCATTTGTGGCTTTGAAATGCCTCCTATATATTTTTTTCCCTCTACTATTCATTTCTAACCTAAATGCACTGTAATCAGAGAAATTGTCCATATGATAACAACTACTGTAAAATTTTTTGGGTTTTGCTCTATGAAATATTAGGAAAATCAGTTTGCAAAAATGTGCCATGTGTGCTTAAGAATATTATATATTCTATAATTTTCAGTGCCTACCAAATCAAGTGATTGATTTCATTCAAAAACGTTCTGTATCCTTAATAATTTTTGTCCTCCTGATTTACCAATTGCTAACAGATGTGTGCTTAAACCTCTTCCTATAATGGTTGACTTGTATATTCCTTCTTTCACTTCAGCCAATTATTTTCTATATACATTTTGAGTCATTTTTATTAGAAACATACAAGTTTAGGATTATTAGGGGTTTTCTGGTGAAATTAAAAAGCATCATGATATGGTGATAGTTAATTGTTGTCCATATTAAGACATTAAAATTTTGGGGTGCCTGGGTGGCTCAGTTGGTTAAGCATCCGACTTTGGCTCAGGTCATGATCTCAGCGTCCTCTGATGAGCCCCAAGTTGCTGGGTTCCCCACTCAGCAGGGAGTCTGCCTCTCCCTGTGCCCTTCCTCCTACTTATGTGCTCTGCCCTTCCTCCCACTTATGTGCTCGTGCATGCTTTCTCTCTGTTGAATAAATAAAATCTTTAAAAAAAAGACTTTAAAATTTTACTTACTTCTGTGCATATTTGCTTGGTAGGTTGTATTTAGCATTTTGCTTTCAACATTTGTAGGTGTACAAACAAGATATATTTATTTTTAATTCAAAATGATCTATCTGGATTTAAATGGCTATTTTTGTCACATTTACTGTTCATGATTACTCATACATTCTTATGTTATTTTGTTGCTCATTGTTTCATCTTCTTTTTAAAATTTTATTTCCTACCTTCTTTTGAATTAATTAAGTTTTCAAAATCCCATTTTTTTCCTTCCTTCCCTCTATTGATTTGAATATTGCATAGTTGCTATTCTTTAGTGGTTACACTTAAAATTTTAACGTATGCACTGTAAGCAAATTAATGCTAACAAATTTCTATGAAACAAGTTTTAAAGTTCAATCATGTTTTTATTTCTAAACATGGCTTTAGTTCCTTTGTCAATCACAATCATTTTGTTAGTAGGATCTGATTGTCTCCTCCTGTTTCAATTCCATATATGCCAGGATATGTGACTGGTATCTAGTATTTGCCTCTTTTATTTTTTTTAACCTCTGAGTTTACACATTTCTTTCCTCAATATTTTTTCTTGCATCTGACACTCTCCTTACAAGATCACCTACTTTTCATTCTGAAAACCATTCTTGAAGCTTCCTCTTGCGGAGTCCGCTGGTGGTATATTTCTTCTGTGTCTGTCTGTCTGGGTGTTCACTGTATCTCGGCTGGGGACACACTCGGAATCAGACGGTCACTGTACTCCTGCACAGCGAGCGGAGTGCCCGTGCCCACGGGCTGAGCTTGGCTGGCTCCCACGGTCCTTGCTTTGGCATCTTTTGGTCATCTCTGCCCCCTTTCCCATTCTCTTTAATCTTCCTTGGTTTCAGCATGACGTGTCTACAGATGGATTTACTTTTATTTATGCTGTTGGGTATCCCAGTATTTTCTCAAATCTGGTCATTTCTTAGCTATTCATTATCACCCTTAATTATCGCCAATCTCCTCTTTTGAAACTTGACTCAGACACCTGTTAGGCCTTCTCCACACCACCCCTCCCTGCCCTGCTTTCCTTCCCCCCATGCAAGTCTCTCTGTGCTAGAGTCCCTGCCCCTTATCTGTACACATTTTCCATTTCACCAGTGTTCTGATCACTTGTGTCTAATATCTGATCTGACAAGTCTTAAATTTCAATGATAAGATTTTCATTTCTAAACATCCGTTTGGTTCTTTTGGAAATCGTGATCACCTTTGTCGACGGTATCTGATTGCTTTCTCATGTTTCAATCCCAGGCCTTATTTTTCCAACAGCTCATGTATTTCTTTTATCTTATGTTCTTAATGCATCCGTGATCTGGGATTTTTAGGCATCTGTTTACTCTGTGGATTCTTCTGCCTCCCACTTCTGTCCCCCGGGGCTGTGTAGCACTGATTGTGAGCTCATGTTTGGTGGCATTTTATCTGCAGGAATCCTAGGGGAGGCCGGGCCTCCAGCAAGAATGTCGTGTAATTCTATGATGATCCATCGGTGCTGCCAACCTGTGGCCACACTAACTTAATTCAAGGACCATGTAAATTTGAACTCCAAATATGTATGAGGGCAGGTCTCATGAGTTTTCAGGGAGTTATTTCTTGCTACCTGGAGTGCTAGCTGGAAGACTTGTCCCTTTCCACCTTCTCTGTGGGTTTGGAAGCCTTCTGAGACCTCCAGCAATAGGGAGAGGTTTGTGTTCCATAATCCCCTTTTGTGCACTCTGGGCTTTGTTTGATTTCCCCTATGTGGCCATTTAAAAATGCAGCTAGCAGTGAAGGAGGTGAGCAAGCAAGCCTGGGTCAGCCATGGGGCAGTCATTTATCAATTGCGTTAAACTTAACTGTAGGAAAGTCTGGTAATTGTACTTTCAGTGAATGGGAAACATTAATCTGGTATTCCTATTTTGTCTTATTAGAAAAAAAATAAAATGGACATGATCAGTTATTCACAGGTAAACAGAAATAGCTACCTTAACACTTTAGGCTTTGGATTAATTACACTGTACACATCAAAGCTTATACCTTGAACTGGCTAGGGAATACTTTAATCTGTTCTCTTTATAGAACTGTCTCGTCCAATGTCTGCCTAAGTCACATAGTTTAAGCAATAACAAATTACAGTTTGCACAGGGAAATTATATGGAAATCACCATTCATTCCGGTCAGCATCACAGTTGCAGTAATATTGAGAATCAAGGCAGTTCCCCTGTAATCCACAAGCACATTTTTGAGCATCAGGCAGAGAACCTCCCCAGTAAGTGTGTGTTTCATTGGTTCTTCCAACCCACCAGCTCACTGGGGTTCCATCTGAAAGACAAGTATGAGAAAGGTGACACCTACTTTGCCCCCCCACTGCCTGCCTCCCCAATATAGTCCTTTACTCCCCTTTATTTGAAACATAGAGACTATTTTAGACGTGAGCAGATGTTAATTCCGCAACAGGATCATTTCTAAGAGGACTTCCAACTGTTTAAAAAATATTTCCATATCAAGACTTACAGTCTCACCATATGTTTTACTTTTATTAGAAAATGAGCAAGTCGTCCCTACCTCATTCAGGCATGATATTTACATATTTCTCTTGAGGACTCCAATCACATCATTTATCTGGACATAACATAACAAAGAACTGTCATTTAAAAAAAAAAAAAAGAAAACCAGAGAAGTTTATACCCTGAATCCAAAATCTGTTTGAGAGCCTAAAATGCCACGGGAAGAATGTAATATTCTGAGGCAAAATACGGATTTCTTATCTATTAGCTGAAACCACTGGTACTATCCTGTCATGTCTTAAAAGTCTCGTGGAAGAATGTGCTTCTTCTTGTACTGAATGGGTTGGCTTTGTATTTGGAAACCACAGACATGGTGCGGACAAGCCTCCTTCATGCCTGAGGTGGGTCCTGGGCTCAGGACAACTGAGGCCAGGAGAGCTCGCTGCTTCAGCACAACCTCCTCCTCAGGGCAACCCACAATTAACCGACAGGGCCGGAAGCTGCCTCAGCTCTGCAGGGCTGTGGCCACTGCTGAGACCCTAGGGCAGATGTGCAGGGCACCTGGGTGACGATGATTAGGAAGCAGGGCCCTCCGGAGGGTGGGGGGAAACAGTGCCTCATAAACAGAGAATCAGAGCAGGAGGAGAAATGGAAGTGACCTCCATCAATCGGCCTGCAAAGATGCCCGTCCATTTCAGCATGCTCTCTCCTTCAAACACTCAGGGTGTCCCCACCCGGCCCCCACCAGGCATCTGGAACACATCCCACCTTCTCCCTAACTTCCAGGCCACCACTCCCTGTTCGATGAGACTTCACCTCCTGCCAACAGCCTCCCAGCTGGTAAACACACGGGCTGTATTCATTACCGCCCACTGCAGGCCCGCTGGGTGAGATGTGCACCAAGAAATCAAGGTCTGCAATCTTTTTTTTTTTTTTTCTCAGTGTGTTGAAAACTTATCTCTAGGGGGTGGAAGATCTTTTCAACTTAAACGGATATTTTTCAAAACACCATTTTAAACATGTGATTATTCAACACTCATTCTTTTCATAGATGGAGGAGTGAAGAAATCATTGCACACAGATGCACAACTGTTTGTTTACATCCGAATTTTTCATTTTCTCTATAGAGTAAGAACCAGCAAGTGTTGTTAAAGGTACAGAATGCATTCGGCTCCTTTCAAGGTTTCTCTGAGAGATCTAGAGAATTTGCAGAAGGAGTCATTAAGAACAACACGAAGAAGAAGAAGGGGCTGGAAGGAAAGGGAAGGGCTCCCTGGCCTCCAACACCTCAGCCCCTGGTTGGCTGTCCATCACTCCGGCCACAACGACAATCCTCAGAGACCTTAGCACTCACAGTATGGAGACTGAACAGTCTCCTGGAATCAACCACGCAACCCAGGGCCCGCGACACTGAGGCCCCAGCCCTGCATTCTCTCCTCTCACGATTAACCCTGGGTTCCTGATAACGTCTGAGTATTTGAACACGAGGAAATTCTTGGGGAAAAAGTGGATTTCGACGGACATTCCCATTCCCAGTCCTCTCTATGACACTCTTAATCTCCCTGCTCCGCACGCGGCAGCCACCTGGCGTGGTTCCACACTGCGACATTCCACTGAAGGCTCCCGGTGGAGGCTCCTTGTTACCACTCCTCCCACTCAAGGGTAGCATCATGCTGCGCTCGCCCATTCCTGTCTATCGATGATGCACCGCGAATTAGTGCAACCATTTTAAGGCGTATTAGGCTATGCTATTTTAGGCCTACCTCATCTGCACCCGAATTAAGAGCTTCTGGAATTATACAGGTCTGTACTGAGTCTGTCTAAGTGAGGTTTGTACTACAAATTCTCCAGTAGCAGAATATAAGAAATGCAGCCACCTCAAGCCCACTGCAGGCCCGCTGGGTCTATCCTGTCATGTCTTCATGCACAACCTCCTCCTCAGGGCAACCCACATAATAATGAAGTCCCTCGTTTTGTCTCTTCAGCGGGTGTTTAACAAGTTTAAAAGCTTTTCCTCATTCCATCTTTTACCCCAACCCTAGCTAAAGACTTGGTTTTGTTGCTTCTGTTGCTGCTTTATACATTGCTATGGGAAGGAAGACAATCAAGGAATCACTTGCAAATCAATGAGGGAGACACTGGCCCTCTGTGTGGGGATTCTTTACTGACCCACACGGTATGTCCAGGTTGTGGGACAGACCACACGCCAGCGTGCACGAGTTTGCTCCCGGGTTCACTGGGTGGTTTTGCTTTCTGACCCCGCTAGCAGTTGGTGTCAACACTGCTCCGCCTTCGCCTCCTTTCCCTGGTCCGACAGCCCAACCCACATTATTCCGTAGCACCGAGTTCCTCCCCTGGAGGCTGCTTTCTCCTTCCTCCGGGAACATACCAGTTTAGCTCAGTCATCTATTTGGCAGAAATCAACTCACAGTAAGCACTAAACCCTCTAGCACTAACTATGCATTCAATACATCGGAGAGGGGCAAATAAGTAGCGTTTGCTTCATGCATTTTATCAATGTTGTGCAATTAGGTCCTGGCAAGGTTAGTGTCTGAGTGCTAAAGACTCTGAGGGATGAATCCCAGGGCCGCTGAGCGACAGGCTCGGAACCTGAACTCAGAGGACCCTGACTACTGCCCTCCACTCACTCCACTCCCCAGATGCTGATCAGCCTCCCGAAAACCAAGGAGTGTCATGAGGGCAGCGGGGTTGCACGTTCTGACAAAATGAGGTATTCCAAAGGAAGAAAATACAAAACCAAAAATAGAATTTTCAAGAATAGAATAGATATGAAAAATGAGCCACCAGCAGGTATGTTGTCTGAGAGGAGCTTCATGATACCAACATTGTTCCCTGGTTAATAATTACGCAAGAGACTAATAACATTCAGTCCATGAAAAGAATCTCATGGAATAATCACCTCCAGATAACTAAGCCATGCGTGATGTCAGCCATCTTTTCTAAGATAAAACATTCTTGAGGCGTCGCTGCCCTTCATGGTGGATGAGCACCAAGCGTTTGTGCTCGTAAAGAGGCTTTCATGGATCGGTTGCCCACTTGAGTCTGGGAAGAGACTTCATAGATCATTCACAGCTTTGAGCAAGGAGCAACACATATTGACCTTGCTCTTCGCTCCGAGGAAAAGCACCTCTGTAACTTCCAGATTGTGACATGGGCGTTATGGCCATGAGTCCTCATGCACCTGTGGCAGGCCCCTGCCACCTGCGGGCACGGCAGCCCACGATGGCTGATGACTCCCACTACTCACCGTGGCCAGTTGAAAGCCTTGACTTCTTGCAGTGGAAGGCCAGCTCCTGTTGGCAGTGGTCCGCACGGTCAATGATGGCTTGGAGCTGGTCCATGCTGGCTGTGTACTTGAGAAACACGGGGTGGGGGCTTTCTCCATTCGAGCTTTTGACCCTGGCCAAGTGGGAGCCATTGTGCTGCACTGAAGTCCAGGTGGTGTCTTCTGGGCAGAAACGGGGTTGGAGGGGCGGGGGGAGAAAGAGACTGTGACTAGGTTGGAGCAATTAAAAATAAATGTGAAAGCCGGAAGCCACTTTTATCTGAATTAAGGTTTTTATGTTTGTAGCAATCAGGTCTCTTTGACATTGGAATCAACATAAGGGACATTGTTAAACTGTTAATAATGGGGACTCTCTTTATTGGAATTTGTTTTACCCTGAATGCAGCCAACAATTTCAGGGGGGCCAGTTCTTAAAATTCTGTGTTACAATACTCAAAGTTATAAACAAAACTTTTTGTCCCTTAATTTATTTCTTTCCGTTACCGTAAAAACAAAACTAAGTTTTTATTGTGTGTGTATATATACACACACACACCCATATATATATATATATATATACATTTTTTTAATATGTATATTCCTCGTCAGACTGAGCATCTTTTCCTCTGGTAATCAGAGAAATACATAAGGGACACATGGGAGGAATAAGCAGCTCAGGTGATCATGCAAAATGATAGGAAATAAGTATTTTTGACAAAAATTTGACTGATCTTGTGTCAGCAACTCATTCAGTGGCCAGTACTAAATAATGCAGCGCCTTGGAGAAGCCAATATAACCATTCCTGGCAGGAACCACAGCTACACAAATGTCTGCTGGCAAATTCTGATATATTTCTGTTATATTGATTACCTATATTTTTTAAAAGAGATTTAAAAACAATGAATGAGCACTCCACAATGTTTAAAACAAGAAGAGACACATCTAGCCTTCTTTTACCTTCCCCCAAATATAGCTCCTCCCACAGTGTAAAAGGCCCACGGTTCAGTGGCTAAAAGCCTGGCTTCAAGTTGTCCTAACTCAACTACATTTATAACATCAAGTCACGTAACTTCCTCTGTAACACGCATCTGGTACATACATGATCAGTCTACATATTTCCAAATTATAGGGGCTTGAAACAGTCGCATGAGGTTTGTTCTTATCACTTTTAATGGCTAATACCTAAACAAGGTTAAAAAGTCAAAATGATGCTACCAGGAACCCTCAGAGCACTCCCCACCAGCCCCTCCCCTGTCCTGCCCCGGGAAAAATCTAACAGCCACATTGGTGCTCACAGACCCCACATGCACCGATTACATCCAGAGATCCAGGGAAGAGAACCCCAAGTTCTTTCCTTCATGGAAAGAACTCTAGCTCAAAGCCTATGAAAAACATCACCAAATATGCAAAATCTAGCGGGAACAGGAAGAGACTGTGAGTCAGCATGATTAATGCAGTCATATAGTCAGTTAGGAAAAAAGGCTTAATAGATCATCCCCTCTCTCTGCTCAGCTGAAGGGGCTGCGAGTGTTCCTATAGCAACTTGAATCCCACAGGTTCCCCACCCCCAATCATGTTTTCACCAGACATTTTATATTTCAACATTTTCCCAGAAAATTACTTAAATGGACCTGGTGTTATTTTTTGCAATTACCTACTCACATTCACGGTCAGGGTTTCTTCCATCAGACAAAACGGGGTAAGAGTAGCCATGGAGAAGCCATGTGCTCTGTTTGGGAGTTCATCAGTTCTAATGCTGGTGTATCATTTATTTTCATGGCTTATGGTACTAAGAAAAATGCTGTACTTGAGTGGCTCATACAGGCTAGTGGTCACTGTGATGGATTCACGGTCTTGCATGGTTAAAATGTAATCAGAAAAATCTTTTTCAAGTGGAGGGAAGGCAAAGCATGAACAGAATCTCAAAGCTGCCTTTTGAAAAAACAGAGAAATTTCAATGATTGCCCTTTCTGGATATATCATTTCCAAGACCCCAGCGAGGGCAGGTTAGGTTTCCCTGATGTGCCATAACGTAGGACTTTCATAGATTTCCGAACTGTAACTGGGAAAGCACCTTTGAGATGCAATATAACCTAAGCTCCCAAGGATGAGGAGACAGACCAAGGAATTTAAGTGACCAGCGTGCTGGAAAAATACTTTGCTGTTATTCACTGTAATATGAAGCACAAACGGGATCTGAGGAAATTAATTGTAATGAGGGAAAAATTTAAACAGGATTTTTGAACTGTTGCATCAGACCACATCATGTCGTGCTCATCCAGCTCAGTGGAGCCTTTCATCGGCACACGAGCAGGGAGGCTGTCCGTGCTCCCGGCCCACCACTCGTTTAGGCAAATCAACCTAAATTAACTTGACGGTTTGGTTTGGTAAGCAGGATATAAAAAAATAACACTGACTCACCATATCATATGACACCCTCTAGTTTCTCTGTATTTTGCCAAATTATATCCACTTTGCAATTTGCAACCCTTCCTACACTGTATAACGTATCTCTGAACTATACAAGGAGGCTTCGAGGGAAAAACAGGTGGTTGAATGGGGAAAAGAAACACATTTTTATTTTTAACAGTCAGGTAAACATGACTCCAAAGCATATCAGCTATGCTCATTTTCATCTTCCTGAGAAAAAAGAAAAAAAAAAGACTTCATCACAAAAAACTTGATGCCTGTCTAGGTGATCAGCCTGTCACTCAGGAGCTGGAAATTAATCTCGAGGAAAGGGAAGGCAAAAATCCCCTTTCTGACAGATGCCTGAAATGAAGTCCGAGTTGGGTCCAACACCACCTCTTTGGGAATGAAGCCAGCTGCCTGCATCTCTTCCGATGGAAAAGGGGTGCTCGAGTTCAAAGGAGAGGAGGAAGGCAACGTGTGAGGCGATTGGACCCGTCACCTCCCATGTGCAGATGAGGAACCAGTGGAAAAGGCGTGCTCACAGTGACACAGGATGGCGGACGGATGCAAAGACTAGCAGGTGTCCCGGGATGCCTGATGACACCAAGATGACATGAACACCGCGTCCTGAGAGGTACAGCCCCAAAGCTTCTCAGAACTCCACTGCGTTACTCTCCGGAGGGAAACACCACAGCAGGTGGCCACCATCTGTTACTCGGCCGAGGCCTCCTGCCGCACAGAACACGAAGGGAAGCCTAGGGACACCCCCTTGCTCAACTTCAGGAAACCATGCAACTTCACCATGCATTTCCAAGCAATCCAGTGTGAGCCACCGGGCTTTCTGAGTAGGTCAAGTTCTCAAAGACTGCTGAGGTCCGTGACCTTTCCGGAGTGCCTCGTGCACCTGAGCCGTCTCCTGTTTTTCAAAGGAAAACACTCCCGGGGGGAATAGAACTAGATCACGGGCATTGAGGTGCACATATGTGCACACGGGGCTGGTGATGGCCAAGCGGCTGCTGTGAACGTCCAGTGGGGGCCCCGAGGAGGACAATGGGGGGCTCCAATCTGCCCCTGCCCTAGGTCTTGGAGGCTCTGGCCCTGCCATGGTGTCTGTCTACCAGAGCCGGGGAGGATTAGATGTCTGTGTTTCACTGAGGGGAAGGATGACTCCTCCAAGCAGGCAGCCTCCAGGTCCCGGGAGAGGCCCAGAGGTGGTCCTGTCTCAGCCCCATGCCTTTGCGTCCCTCCCAGTCAATATTTGCATTAGGGCCCTTAGAAGGGCTGCCGTTCTTGTCAACAGTTCTGAAGCCTTGAGCTTTGCATGATTTACTTTAATATTTTCCACACAAGAAAATGCTCTAAGACACTACTAACCCCCAAGAGAATGTAGCTACTTCACAGCCTTCTTCTCTGGGGATTTCAGAGAATGATCTTTTCACTTAATAGGTCACATAAAATGCAGCTTTATGTGTCTGCTCATTCATTAGTGTAGGCACCTGCTATTTAACATGGAAGGACACTTCTTCAACACGACTCACAGTCTCTTGAGGCAAGAGATACATGTGTGTGGCCCCGCGCTGGGCACCTCCCAAATGCTCAAATACCATGAAATGTCATTAGCGTCTCCCCTCGCATTTCAGCCCACCACACAGCAAGAAAGCAGAATAATTTCCTCGGGGAGAACATTATGTATACACTTATAAAATTAGATATGGACAGAGAATTGTGTCATGGTCAATGAGAGAATATAGGTTATAATCTGTGCTCTTGGAAAAGTCAAAAAATTCTCTAAGCCTTCAATGTCATACTTGGTAAATGGGGAGAGTGAACCAGGTGGCATCGAAAGACTGAAAACTATTGCTCTGGCCATCTTCAGATGCCAAGGCAATTAACTGGGCATGCTGCTGGCTGAGCTGCAATCTGAGTGTTGTATTTTTATTGTTCCTCAAGACCATTTGCCTGTCCATCCGCAGGCAGGGCTGTGGTGATGAGAGCAGGAAAACGAAATTTCCCAAAACATGTGTCTTTTCTCCCCTGTTGGGAGCAGTAACAGGACCTGCTCAGGAAGTTGTGTGTCCCCACGCACCCTGGGCATGCCTACTTTCGGAACTCCTTTTAGGAGCTGCAGGAGATCAGCCAGAATGATGTCCCCTCAGTGGGAGCAGGAAGGATTCTTTCCAGGCAAAAGCCAATATAAAAAGATGCAGGGTCATGGTGCATGACAATCATCAAAGAGCAGCTTTTCTCTCTCTTTCTCTCTTTTTTTTTCTTAGAAATTCTAACATTTCAACACTATAGAATTTTCTGTAAGAGATACTATTTTCAAACAAAACTTGCCACGCATGACATATGATGATGCCATGTTACTGTCAATCTCAGTTTTCAAGAGCAAAGCAGAGAACAATGAAATCATGACTCTTTCCAAGCAAAGAAAAATATATACTGTACCAGCTGTGCATGTGTTCATGAAATAAACTCACCAACCCACACTCAGAGCCTTTTTTTTTTTTTTTTTTTACAAATTTCCAACAAGTGTTCCTATATACAGGGATACCTCAGAGATATTGCAGGTCCGGTTCCAGACCACCACAATAAAACATATACTGCAAGACAGTGAGTCAGAAGAACTTTTTGGTTTCCACTGCATATAATAGTTCTGTTTCCACCATACTGGAGTCAATATTAAGTGTGCAATAGCATTATGTCTAAAAAATGTACATACCTTAATTAAAAATACTTCATTGCTAAAAAATGCTAACCATCATCTGAGCTCTTAGCAAGCTGTAATCTGCTTTGCTGCTGGATGGTCTTGCCTTGATGGTGATGGCTGCTGACTGATCAGGGTGGTGATTGCTGAAGGTCAGGACAGCTGTGGCCGTTTCTTAAAATAAGACAACAATGAAGTTTGTAACATTGATTGACTCTTCCTTTCATGAATGATATCTCTGTAGCATGGGATGATGTTTGATAGCATTTTACCCACAGAAGAATTTCTTTCAAACTATCAATTAAGTTGATGTAATATTCTAAATCCTTTGTTTTTTCAACCATCTTCACCAGGAGTAGATCCCACCTCAAGAAACCACTTTCTTTGCTCATTCTTCAGCAGAAACTCTTCATCTGTTCAAGCTGTATCCTGAGATGGCAGCAGTCCCATCTTCAGGCTTCACTTCTAATTCTGGTTCGCTTGCTATTTCCACCACTTCTGCAGTGACCTTTTCCTCTTAAGTCTTGAACCCCTCAAAGTCATCCATGAAGACTGGAATCTACTTCTTCCAAATTCCTAACAACGTTGATATGTTGATCTCTCCCCACGAATCATGAATGTTCTTCATGGCATCTAGGATGGTGAGTCCTTCCCAGAAGGTTTCCAACTGACTTAGCCCAGATCCCATCAGAGGAATCACTATGTACGGCAAGTAGAGTCCTATGAAATGTACTTCTTAAATAAGAAAACTTGAATAAGAAATAAAGAAAAAAAAAGAGACAAAGACTCTTAAATACAGAGAACCAACTGGTGGTTGCCAGAGGGTAGTTGGGTGGGAGGGGTGGGTGAAGGAGATAAAGGGAATCAAGAGCATACTTATCATGATAAGCACTGAGTCATGCATAGAACCGTTCAATCATTATACTGTACCCCTATATACTTGAAACCAGTATAACACTATAAGTTATACTCCAATAAAAAATAAATATAATTAATTTAAAAATTTTAAAAAGACTTGCAAGTTGAAATGACTCCTTGATCCATGGGCTGCAGAATGGATGTTGTGTTAGCAGACATGAAAATAACATAAATCTCATTGTCCAACTCCATCGGAACTCTTGTGCGACTATCAGGTGCATAGTCAGTAAGTGATGATAGTGTGAAAGCAATCTTTTCTTTTTTCTTCCTTAGTGGGTCTCAACAGTGGGCTTAAAACATTCAGTAAACCGTGCTGTAAACAGATGTGCTGTCCTCCAGGCTCTGCTGTTCCATTTACAGAGCACAGGCAGAGTAGATTTACCATAACTCCTAAGGGCCTGAGGATTTGAGAAATGATAAAGAAGCACCTGCTACAAGTTAAAAGTCACCAACTGCATTGGCCCTGACAAGACGATCAGCCTGTCCTTGGAAGCTTGGAAGACAGGCACTGACTTCTCCTCTCTAGCCAGGAAAGTCCTAGATGGCATCTTCTTCCTGTGGGAGGCTCTTGCATCCACACTGAAAATCTGTGGGTCGGTGGAGCCGCCTTCAGTAATGACCTCAGCTCCATCTTCTGGATCACTTGCCGCAGCTCCTCCATTGGCACCTCCTACTTCGCCTTGCACTTTTACGCCCCAGACACGGCTTCCTTCCTTAAACCTCAGGAACCGATCTCTGCTAGCTTCAGACTTTGCTTCTGCAGCTTCCTCCCCTCTCTCCGCCTTCATGGAAGTGAAGAGAGCCAGGGCCTCACTCTGGGTTAGGCTTTGGCTGAAGGGAATGTCATGGCTGGCTTGACCTTTTATCCACCAAACGTTCTCCACATCAGCAATAAAGCGGTTTCACTTTCCTATCATTCAAGTGTTCACTGAGGTGGCCCTTTTAATTTCCTTCAGGAGCTTTTCCTTCGCATTCACAACTTGGCTAACTGGCACAAGAGGCCTTAGCTTTCCACATGCCTTCCTCACTAAGCTTTAATCATGTCTAGCTTTTGATCGAAAGTGAGAGGTGTGTGGCTCTTCCTTTCAGGTGAACACTTAGAGACTACCGTAGGGTTATTAATTGGTCTTTCAATACTGTTGTGTCTTGGGGATAGGGAGCCCAAGGACAGAGAGGGATCTAGATGTGGAAATGGCCAGTTGGTATAGCGGTCAGAACACATTCAACATTTACCAATGAAGTTCGCGGTCTTAGAAGTACATAGTTCATGGTGCCTGAAAACAACTACAATAGTAACACCAAAGATCACTGATCACAGATCATCATAACAAATATAATTTTAACAAAATAGTTAGAAATATTGTGAGCATTACCAAAATGTGCCACAGAGACACAAAGTGAGCAGGTGCTGTTGGAAAATGGTGCCGGTAGACTTGTCCCACCCAGGGTAGACACAAACCTTTAATTTGTTTCAAAAAAAAGAAAAAAAAGCAAATCTGCCAAGTTCAGTAAAGCAAAGCACAATAAAATGAGGTATGCCTGTATTTAAAATAGCAAATGCATACTTATAATATTCATAAAATGTTTAGTTAGCTGAATTACATCCGTCTCCCTCCCTAGTCTGAAGGTCTGAAGGTCTATGAGAGAAGTTCGTTCCTTCTTCTTACTCTAATTCGATGTGGCACCTGCGGGCTTCCAGGTGAGCTCCATGGCTCAGCGGTCAAGTGTGGAGGATGAGTGAATGAATGCCTGAATTGAATGTCTGACTGGAAAGGGAGGTGTTTGATTGTGCTGAGACAGGAACTGCTGCAGGAAGACAGAGGTGAAAGAAACAGAAAATCTATACAAATACACACACATAAAAAGCATAGCAGGATGGCTTGACTGGTGCCCATTCCGTATTTTTTTTTTTTAATTAACGTGAGCTGTATGTAAAGCAACTGGGCTGAGTGTCCTCTGTTATACCATGATGCCGGCTGGAGGCCAGTCACATTTTTCTGTCACAGGAAGAAGGCTGTTTAAGAAACACAGTGGCACGGTTTGCATAACTGTGACGGAGTCCATGGTAACAATGAGTAAGAAGTGCTGGGTTATTGACACACTGAGTCGATGAATCAGGATCTGACGGGGGGGGAGTGGGCAGGTGTGCAACAGACCGAGTCCTCGGCTTGTTGATTCATATGAACCTGATGTTCATGAGTCTTTGCTCTGACCGCATGCCATCTCCTCTCTGGGACAAGTGTTCCCATGGTGCCATGTCTGGGAACCAGTATCTGGAGCACAACTATGAACACAGCAAAGGACAACTGTGAGGGGTTTCAGGTGGGCACAGACGGCCCCACTCCCCCAGTGTTAAACACCCTTGGTGTTTAACATTATTGGAAATCCTCATTATTGGAAATCCTCTCTGCAGTATTTTTAACAAAGCAGGATGTGTGTGTGTCTGTGTGTTCCATGTTCCAACTCAATCCTGATTCATGGAACTTTATAACATTTATCTCATCACATAGAATAAGAACATACTAAATTCAGGAGTTTTCTTTTATGAAAGGCAGCTATAAACTTCTTTAAAAAACTTAATTACTCAAAAGGTCTTATGATACAATGATCTGTACTTAATGCTTGGTCATTTGCAAAGTAATATGAAGACATACATAGTCATTAAGTATTATTTGATAATAAAAACTATAGCAATATCAATCATTAAATTATTATCCCTAATTTTCATGAATTCCTACACACATACACACACGTGTGTATGCGTGCTTTAAAACTCTAAGACTTTCCAAGATTAAATTAGAGAGTTTGGAAGAGGTTTAATTTGCACAATCAATGCCTTAGATATTATCTTAATGTATGTGAACGATTCTTGTTGCCTTTGTGGATGCAGTGGTGGATCATTAAATTTCACCCACAGCCACCTATACAAACTGGAACAACAGGACAACTGCCTGGACAGAAAAATGAATAGTGGCACCAGAATTTTAACATCTGTGTTAGTTCTATTTCTCCATTCCGTGATGCCCTTTGCTCTCTTTCCATTTTAATTTTGGTGGAGACAGAGCAGGCTGTACACAGTAAAACCAAAGATCCTCAGCCCCGGGGCGGTGGCTTCTAAATCTGTGTGTACATCAGAATTTCTTGGGAAGCTTCATGAAGCACAGCTTCTCCTGGGATGCTGCCCCAGATTCCGTCCTGCCGAGAGCAGAGCTGCCCTTCAGTGGACAGTGGACAAGGGTGTGGGGACCCAGAGATGCCCCACGTTGCTGTGGGATGCTCACAGTGTCCACCAGCCCCCACAAAGCAAATGGGAGCCTGCTGGGCTGTTCAATTAATGTATAAAGTCATTCTCCAAAATATATTTTTAAAAGTTTGTGTTGCCAAGGATGTTATAACCACCCAGCGGGCTTTCAGATGACACATTACACTCGGTTTTATGAGCAACAGGTCCTCACTAACTAGACGAACAGCTGGCAACCCAAACTTCAGGTATTCACGGCGGGAATCCTGGTATTCCTTTTCAGACCTGCGTCTTCCCTGCTGATAGTATCCGCACCTTCCTTCCAGGGCTCGGATCCAAACATGGAAGACTTTCCGGATGCCTGTCTTTCTCCAGCCACATCCGGTCCACGGATTCGGACTCCGACCTCCTCCCCTTCTCCGCTCCCACCCGCTCGGTGCCACCACCATCTTGGCTCCACTACTGGAGGGTCCCGCTAACCGGTCTCCTTGCTCCCTCTTGGCACAGCGTGGTGGTTAAAGGCCCAAACTGCTCTGCTGTGTGAGTCCTGGACCTGTCACTTCCCAGCTTCTGACTCGAGGGCCACCCTCTGGTCCCTCCACCCGCGTTTGTCCAACACACCAGGCTCCCTGGATCGCATTCCCTCCCCTTGAAGGCTTGCTCAGGTTTTCTCAAAGCTGCTTCTTTTATGTGGTTGGCTCAAACGTAACTTTCAAACTGAGTGCTTTCCTGACCCCTCTATTTAAAATTGTGACCCCCCCTTCCACGGTCTGTGCCCCCCGCCCCCGCTGTATTCACGTCAAAACACCTGCCGCCCTGCACCAGACCACCTGCTCCATTAGCTGCCCTACGCTGTCTGGTTCCCCACACAGACGTGCGCACCGCACTGGGGGAGGGGTATGTGCTACTCCGTTCGCTGCCGCGGTTACCGCCGAGCCTCGCGCAGAGTGGGTACCGAGGACAGAGGTGTTCAATGCTGTTAGGCACTTTTCTTTTTTCACCTCTTCAGTTTTGTGCCTATACTTGAGCATTTCTTCGAGTCACTCAGGGGAGGAAGATGATTCACATCCTCAGGAGACAGTTTGCAAGGCCTTCATCTTGTATATAAAATTGACCAGGAGGGTTGACCAGGAGGGTTAACCGGAAGATTTTACCTTTTCCTTCCTGTATTTAGAGGCTCCTTCTTGCCTCGAGGATTAAAAGAAAGAAAAAAAAACTCGGCTTATCTATCATCAGATAGTTTCCTATGTTAACCAAAATTAAAAGCTGAGCATCTGTTCTTACTTTCTCTTTGCACTTTGACGATAACTACTCTTCCTTCTGGTAGTGGGTTCACTCCGAAAAGGTAGCAGCAGTGACAGGCCATCAAAACACATCAGTGATGTTATGAAATCACTATTAAAACAAATGTCTTTGAACCAGTGGTACATTCCAAAGGTGCTTTATAAATATGCACAACGGAAGCTTCCTGGTGAAGCCTGGACCACGTGTCCACTTGGGATGATTAAAATATTTTTCTTTTATTATCACCATACACTGCAGACAATCAGGCAATTAGCTGTTTGTTATTCCTTTTGGCAGCAAGTGTCTTTTTTTTTTAATAAACGTGACCTCAGCCTTACCAACCCTGCCAACAGTTAATTATCAAGAAAACAGCTTCAGTCATTGAAACCTTATTCATCTTTGCAATGTGCCAGCTAGGATCATTTTCACTTTTCTATGGATCTTGAAATTTTTCAATGTATAAGGAACTTTTCTTATAGGACAAAATATATGAAAATTTTAATGTGTCCTAGACTTCTATGATAATTAAGCACGTGATTGATAAAAGTAGAATGTATTATGGGGATGCCAGCATTTTTATTTAGCTTTCTCTGTTCTTGGCATTCACTTGAGCCATGATAATGCCAGCAAAACAAAACAGAAATTGAATAAGTTGAAGGCCTGTTATAACCACTGGAGCTGAGAATATCTAGAAAGATCCCTTTGGTCGTTTCCTCACATACTTTATAGATCACACATCCTTCAGTAAAGGTAAGTCAATATATTTATCTCTTATCATCACACTGCAATGTTTTGGTCAGTATCGATGATAAAATGCTTGCCCCAAACAACCATATGTGCATCCAGTGTAAAGCTGGGGATAGTTTTGGGGCTGGAGGATATAATTGATCCAATTCAGATCAAACCATTTGATTCACCACTGCCAAAATGCTCAGATTTTATGTATGAGGTGATAGGAGGTATAAAAACTGCACCAGAACTTTCAGCTCATCACAAACCGCCATCATAAATTCCCCCACAAATAACTCCTTCCACCTAGAAATTGCAACCCCCTCCAGGTGACAAATAGCCAGAGCAGAGAAAGCAAATTATAGCTAAGTCATGGTTACCTGAGAACCATTTACAGCTGACTCTTTCCTGACCAGTGTCTCAGACTTTGCAGGGACAAACTCTACGGTTGTCAAAGTGCCTGCTGGGTCCACACCACTAGAGTAGCACGGGAAGTTTTGTAAAGGAGGGTGGTTTCCTTTCTGTTGGTGAAATGTGATGTGAGCGCAGGAGAAAATGTGGCTGCCGACACACACACACACACGTGTAAAAGAGGTGTTAGAATTTGCATCAATTCGGGCGCCTGGGTGGCTCAGTTGGTTAAGCGACTGCCTTCGGCTCAGGTCATGATCCCAGGGTCCTGGGATCGAGTCCCACATCGGGCTCCCGGCTCAGCAGGAAGCCTGCTTCTCCCTCTCCCACTCCCCCTGCTTGTGTTCCTGCTCTCGCTGTCTCTGTCTCTGTCAAATAAATAAATAAAATCTTTAAAAAAAAAAAAAGAATTTGCATCAATTCCATGGACAGCTGTCATTCAGTACGGTGGATGCATTGGTCCTCTGCAAAACTTGTTTACGACACACCTGTATCCATCCACCACCTATAATTGGGTTTCTAGGGAAAATGAAATATTGCTTATATATAGTTGCACAGGAACACGTTGCTCTACGAAGTAAAACCTCGTGGTTTTGCACACAGCAACCAATTACACAAGCTTAACTGGCACAATAAAGCTTATTAGCGTACCTGTCATGTTGCAATATACGAGAGCAGGTCCAAGCGGGCCACTTCCATCTGAATCGATATAGTAGAGCCCTGAGGAGTCTCCTCTGTGCTTGTGGGCTTCACAGGACTGCTCATACAAAGCTGCAAAGGACAGGGATCTCAGACAGGGGCTGCAATGGGGAAGATTCCTCCCTGTCGTTAGTGATGGGATACTTTCCCCAGTGATACTCATTCTGCCTTGCTCTCGGGCACATTTTCTCTAGGGGAGTGGTCTGTCCCCTGTGTCAATCAGGCAGCATGAAGACTCTGAAGCTTGGAGTGAAAGATTTTAAGAGGTATCACCGTGTGGATCTGAACGCTGCCTGCTCTAGAAAAAAGATTCTTCCCAAAACCATGGTAACTGGACTCACACTATCTACTTCTATTCCGCGTCATAATATCGAAGCATCTGAAGTGAACTGGCTTCATCTCCCTAAGTGATCTGTTATTATCTAACAACCATGTCGATGTATTAAATTACTCAGTAATTATACCCTCTGTTTACTTAGAACAATCTACAGGTGCAATGCATTGTTTACCAGATGAGTTTTATAAATCAGCAACTCTTCTTCATTCCACTTATAAGGTGTGTTTTAAAAGAAATTTCCTTAAATGCTTTGCAAATGATTATTCAAGCAAATTGAAAGTCAAAAAAATATATATACATGAAATGTCTCTTGGTAATTTCAACGTATCCTGATTTTTAGTTGAATTTTTTTATACGTGCAATAAATGTTTTGCTACCACAAGGCAAGTGATTAACATCTGCAGATGATGGACTTAATTAATGTTCAGAATAAGTTTAAATGACTAATCAACTGAGTAATACCTTCCATGTGCATCACTCATTTCCTTGACAGGAAAGACCCTTTGAAAACCTGAAAAGTAGCTAATGGCAGCCAGGAAAGAAGTACAGTAATGGTTCTGGCACAGTGCAGACTGGATCCCTCAGCACCCTAAGGATGAGACCTGGCATCCATGAACACAGTCCCAGCAAGTGGCCAGGCAAGAGTCACAGAGCAGAGTGATCCTAGTAGGGACAGAGGGGGCAGAGCGTGGGCGGAGAACTGGTGCCATTCTATACTCTATGGATTGTCTGCCCTTTAAAACTCTGCCTATTTCGAAGAATGAAGAAAATCCTGGAGAGGGGGTGGGGCAGGGCAGAGGGATTTTTCTCCCTTCTCACAGAAGAAGAAGATCAAAGTAATGTTCACTTGCCCAGGGATTTTGCAAAATACAACATTCTTTTATAAAATATGGCCAAGTGTCAAGTGTGTCAAATTAGATTGGCCCCCATCAATAGCACACCTAGCACCATCTACTCTGATGGCCACAGAGACAATATGGATCGCTTTCCCAGACGTGCTGGTATTTTGTCCACTCATGCTTATATTTCTACAAATACATAAATATGCTCGTAACCACCTAGAAGAATGTCCAGAGGGACAGACACAAAGTGATAACAGTGGTTACGTTTGGGTTGGGGCTGGACCTACCTGGGGACCAAGGGTAGAAGAGGAAACCCTAGGAAGACACTTGCTCTACATGTGAATGCAGACTCACTCACTGGGCACTTACACCAAAAACTAAAGGTCTCTGATCCCTTACTGTGGATTTGGAAATATCTCACCTTCATTTTGGTATACAGTTAAAGAATCACAATGAAGTCCATTCAGTTATTAGACCAAATCAAATTATTAAGGCCACAAGTGAAAGACCCTTTATATAACACCTGTGAATTTTTAAATCAGAGTTGTTTGGAATGATGTTTAAACCAGAGTTAATGATAACACTTTAGCAATCATTCCTTAGTCATTAATATTCAGTAGGTATCTGCTCTGTGTAAGACAACTTGTTAGATATGATGAGGAGACACTGTAAGTAGGAGGCCACCCCCATTCCTAGCTGCAACTCTAGACCAGTCACTTAGCCTCAGACTTCCCAGAAGTCCAGCTACTTCCAAATAGAGTTATCTTGGCAAGTTCTTACCTGGCACCATAATAGTAAATAGAGATGCGGGTAGAATTGCTCTGGGTGAACGTATGGGATTTTTAGGGGGGGGGTGAATCACCTCCCTTCGCCTGAAAAAACCTCCTGGCTCCTCTGTGGAACCCCCTGAGCTGGGGACCAGGTCTTCTCATCCCAACACTGATGCCTCCTTCCCTGGGGTTCAGTTCACATAAGGTTGGATACATGACAATCCGTTCTTTGCTCAGTGAATTTTCATGTCATGCTATCTCTCTAAAGACCCAGAGAGAGGAGACGTGCTACAAAAGAAGGGACTCAGAAATGTCGGCAGTCACTCTGGAAAACAGTATGGAGGTTTCCTCAAAAAGTTGAAAATAGAGCTACCCTATGACCCAGCAATTGCACTACTAAGTATTTATCCCAAAGATACAAATGTAGTGATCCAAAGGGGCACCTGCACCCCAATGTTTATAGCAGCAATGTCCACAATAGCCAAACTATGGAAAGAGCCCAGTTGTCCATCAACAGATGAATGGATAAAGAAGATGGTATATATACACAATGGAATATTACTCAGCCATCAAAAAGAATGACATCTTGCTATTTGCAACAACGTGGATGGAACTAGAGGGTATTTGCCAAGTGAAATAAGTCAATCAGAGAAAGACAACTATCATATGATTTCACTCAAAATTGGAATTTAAGAAACAAAACAGGAGCATAGGGCAAGGGAGGGAAAAATTAAACAAGACAAAATCAGAGAGGGAGACAAACCTTTAGAGACTCTTGATCATAGGAAACAAACTGAGGGTTGCTGGAGGGGAGGAGGTGGGGGGATGGGGTAACTGGGTGATGGACACTGGGGAGGGCACATGATGTAACGAGCACTGGGTGTTACATGAGACTGACGATTCACTAACCTCTACCTCTGAGACTAATAATACAGTATATGTTAATCAATTGAATTGGAATAAAAATAAATAAACTTTTTTAAAAAGAAATGTCGGCAGTGATACACAAAAAAAGGAAAAAGTAGAATAAACACATAAACAACAAAAGCCAATGATTAGAAAACAATGAGGATCTCCGGGCTCTGTCATAAACTTCTAGTAGGTAATGAATTAGGGGTCAATAAAGTTTGGCTAGCTGTGAAATTGAGAAAGTAATTCTTCAGGAAAGAGACTTGTGTTCAAGGTGGAAGAAATGGGATGGAGAGGGGGTCGAGAGCTCTGGCTGGCAGCTGTGTCACCACAGTCGAAGGAGCTGACCCCTCTCTTTCCTCAAGCGTACAGTGTGGAAAATAAAGCACTTACCTTCTAGGGCAGGTTTGATTAAAGGAGTTGAAACATGCAGAACTAGAGGGAACTAGGATCCCACAGGCATGGGGCAAGTTCCCAGTGTGTTAACCACCACCAGCATCAAAGAGCATCAAGATTGCCAAGGACCTGAACATTTACTTGTGCTCCTCTGGAGACTCTCCTCGTTTGATTTTATAAACACTGACAATCAGTAATTTGTCCTCTTTACTTTGGCAGACAGGACTTGAGAACCAAAGTTGGGTCCAACTCAAGGAACAGAACAAGTAACACCATCATGTCATCTAGATTGCTTTTTGTATTTTGGGGGGGGTGTTGTTTGTTTGTTTTTTCACTTTTTGTTATATTTTATCTTCCTATACTTATTTTCCTTTGCCTGCTATTTTTTTTTTCATCCTATTTGGTACTATGGATTTCTGCAAGCTGCCTTAACATCACTAGGAAATAAAATTGATTAAAAATAAACCAGACAAGGGCACCTTGTGGTTCAGTTGGTTAAGCGTTGGACCCCTGATTTTGGCTCAGGTCATGATCTCAGGGTCGTGAGATCGAGCCCCATGTCGGGCTCCACACTGGGCTGGGATTCTCTCCCTCCCTCTCCCCTGGCCCCTCCCCACCTCTAAAATAAATAAATAAACAAACCAGACAAAAATTAGTCTCTAAAATACCTACTGGTTCTCGTTGTTGCTTTCTAGCACACAGCTGCACAGATACAGACACATAGGCACCAAATCAGAAAGGGAAAATAGAACTGCACGGAAATCCGAACAGTGAGGCGTGAGGCTTACGGGAATGGCAGGTCGCGCCCGTGTAGCCAGTGTGCGCGCAGTCACAGGAGAAGGTGTCCCAGGACTGGGAACATTCGCCCCCGTGTTCACAGTAGCTGGGCAAACACCTACAAGAAAACAGATACACCTGCTATTTCCCACATTCGGTCAGGAGAAAATGTGTATCTTAGTGCTCACCTGCTACACTGAAACATGGTACTGACAGTGC
This sequence comes from Neomonachus schauinslandi, assembly GCF_002201575.2. Lineage (NCBI taxonomy): Eukaryota > Metazoa > Chordata > Mammalia > Carnivora > Phocidae > Neomonachus > Neomonachus schauinslandi. The sequence continues at coordinate 5,109,794 of NC_058415.1, read as the reverse complement.
TTTCAGGAGAAAAATGAGACCATGAACAAAACCCGCTGGGTCTGTCAAGAAGGTTTCCTAATGCAATACCCACCACAGACTAAGAAGCCCACCAGATGCTACCAGTTGTCCTGTATTGGCAGCAGGTAAATTTTCTACACATTGCATTATATCAAAAAATGTGTTTGCTTTTTCACAAATAAGGCACGATTGGTTTCATCCATGATCAGAGAGACGAAGTGCTAGCAATGGCCCCAGGCGGCCAGCCACACCTGTTCCCCTCGCTGCATCCATGTCCTTGCAGTGGGACCTGCAGATCCTTCCACTGAGAGGCATAGCCTACTTCAGCCTGGGTTGGGCATGGGATCTGCTCTGACAAATGGGGCATTAGCAAACTGATACATCAGAGGCTAGAAGAGTGTTTGGGAAGTGAAAGACCTATACCCAGAAAACGGTGATATATTGATGAGAGAAACCAGAGATGACACAAACCAATAGGAAGACATGCTATGCTCATGGATTGGAAGAATTAGTATTGTTACAATGTCCATCCTACCCAAAGCAGTCTACCTGTTGGATGCAGTCCCTATCAAAATGCCAGTAGTACTTTTCACAGAACTAGAACAAAAACATCCTAAAATTTGTACGGAACCACAAAAGACCCTGAATAGTCAAAAAAATCTTGAGAAAGAAGAACAAAGCTGGAGGTATAAGTCTAGATTTCAAACTATACTACAAAGCTATAGTAACCAAAACAGTATGGTACTGGCACAAAAACAGACACAGAGATCAATGGAATAGAAACGATAGTGCAGAAATAAACCCACAATCATATGATCAATTAATCTATGGCAAAGGAGGCAAAAACATACAATGGTGAAAAGACAGCCTCCTCAATAAATGTTGGGAAAACTGGACAGGCATGTGCAAAAAATGAAACTGGACCACTTTCTTATACCATACACAAAAATAAACTCAAAATGGATTAAAGACCTAAATTTGAGACCTAAAACCATAAAACTCCTAGAAGGAAACATAGGCAGCAAACCCTTGCACATCAACCTTAGCAATATTTTTCCTAGATATGTCTTCTCAGGCAAGGGAAACAAAAGCAAAAATAAACACCTGGGACTATATCAAACTAAAAAACTTTTTCACAGTGAAGGAAACCATCAACAAAACAAAAAGGCAACCTTTTGAATGGGAGAGGATATTTGCCAATGATATATCTGATAAGAGCTTACTAACCAAAATATATAAAGAATTGATACAATTCAACATCACGAAAACAAATAAATTAAAAAATGAGCACTGAATCTGAATAGACGTTTGCCCAAGAAGACATCCAGATGGCCAACAGACACATGAAAAGATGCTCATCACTCAGCATCAGGGAAATGCAGATCAAAACTACAATGAGATATTATCTCACTCTACTCAGAATGGCTAGAATCAAAAAGACAAGAAGTAACAAGTGTTAGGAAGAATGTGGTGAAAAGGGAACCCTTGTGCAATGTTGGTGGGAATGTAAATTGGTGTATCAACTATGGAAACAGTATGGAAGCTCCCCAAAAAGTAAAAATAGAAATAACGTATGATCCAGTAATTTCACTTCTGGGTATTTATCCAAGGAAAACAAAAACATGAATTCAAAAGGATATATGCACCCCTATGTTTATTGCAAGCATTATTTACAATAGTCAATACATGGAAGCAACCTAAGTATTCATCAATAGATGAATGGATAAGGAAGATGTGACATATATATACACAATGGTATATTACTCAGCCACAAAAAAATGAAATCTTGCTATTTGATACAACATGGAAGGACCTAGAAGGTATTATGCTAAGTGAAATAAGTCAGATGGAGAAAGACAAATACCATATTATTTCACTTGTATTTCTAATCTAAAAAAAAAAACTAAACAAACAAATGAGCAAACAAAAGACAATGAAAAAAAGATACAGACTCATAAATATGAGAGCAAACTAGTTGTTGACAGATGATGGGGGAGGGGAGAAGGGCAAAATATGTGAAGGAGCTTAAGAGATACAAACTTCCAGTTATAAAATAAATGACAGGGATGGAAAATACAGCATAAACAATATAGTCAATAATATTGTAATAACTTTGTATGGTGACACATGGTAACTACACTTTTCAGGGTGAGTGTTTCATAATGCATGTAATGGCTCAATCACGTTGTACACCTAAAACTAATATAATACAAGACTGCTGAATCACAGACCTGTACCTCTGAAACAAATAATACATTCTATGTTAAAAAAAAAAAAAAAGAAGAAGAAGAAGATAGCAGGAAGGGAAAAATGAAGGGGGGGGAAATTGAAGGGGGAGATGAACCATGAGAGACGATGGACTCTGAAAAACAAACTGAGGGTTCTGGAGGGGAGGGGGGTGGGGGAATGGGTTAGCCTGGTGATGGGTATTAAAGAGGGCACGTTCTTCATGGAGCACTGGGTGTTATACACAAACAATGAATCATGGAACACTACATCAAAAACTAATGATGTAATGTATGGTGATTAACATAACATAATAAAAAACAAACAAACAAAACTAATATAATACATCAACTGTATTTCAATTAAAATTTTAAAAAATTTAAGAAGTTAACTCGTTAGATCATAGACCTAAATGTAAAATACCAAACTGTTAAACTCCCAGAAGATAATGCAGGAGAAAATCTAGCTGACCTTGGGTGTGGTGATGACTTTTCAGATATGGTCTAGGAAAGAAAAAATAGATGATTTGGACTTCATTAAAATTTAAAACTTGGCGCCTGGGTGGCTCAGTTGGTTAAGCGACTGCCTTCGGCTCAGGTCATGATCCTGGAGTCCCGGGATCGAGTCCCGCATCGGGCTCCCTGCTCAGCGGGGGGGTCTGCTTCTCCCTCTGACCCTCTTCCCTCTCGTGCTCTGTCTCTCATTCTCTCTCTCTCTCAAATAAATAAATAAAAAAAAAAAAATTTAAAACTTAAGGGAATGAGAAAGAAACCACAGACTAGGAGATAGTCTTTGCAAAACATATATTTGACACAGGATGAATATCTAAAATATAGGTAAAACTCTTAAAATTAACAATAAGGGCAATGAACAACCAATTAAAAACTAGGTCAAAAGACTCAAAAGATCTGAACAGATGCCTTCCAAAAGAAGATAACAAGATGGAAAACACACATATGAAAACATGCCAGACATCATTAGTCATTAGGAAAGTGAAAATCAAGCCCACAACAAGATGCCACTTCACACCCACTAGGGTGGCTATAATCAAAAGATGATAACAGCTGTTGGCAGGGATGAGGAGGATTTGGGCCCTTCTACATCACTGTTTGAGAATGTAAAATGGTACTTTGGAAATCAATCTGGAAATTCTTCAGACAGTGAAACACAGAGTCACCACTGACCCTGCAATTTCGCTCCTAGGTATATGCCCAAGAGAACTGAAAACACAAGTCCGCACAAAAACCTGTACATTAATATTCATATCAGCATTATTCATAAGAGTCAAAAAGTAGAAATAACCTAAATGTCCATCAAGTGAGGAATGGATAAAACAAATTTGTTATATCCTTACAAAGGAATGTTATTCATCACAGCTTTGTCAATGATGTAGAAAAGAAGACCCACATGAATTTAAAGGAAGATTACCTGGGTCCCCACAAGCCACACTGCCTCTCTTGCTATATAGTTAAAGTTCTAAATATAGTCCCTCAAAAGCCTCATGCAATTACAGGAGCTATGTAATTACTTATTATCCTCTGGAGCTCAATGCCTATTTCTCTCAAGGAGTCAAAGGAATGGGTAACTTTGGGTTACTTCTACTCTATACACAGTTAGCACTCCTTTGCTGTTTGGGAGTAAGATGCTGGAAATGAGCCCAATTTCTTTCAAAGGACACACATAAACACTCTCCTGCTAGGTCTTCTGACATTTGAGTGGAAGACACCTGATTCTGTGCCAAGAACTAGAAGGTGCGCTTCTTGGGAAAATAGAAGGATGTCTCTTCACCTCCAAGGATTAGAGGGCACGTCAGTCTGCATCCAGGCCCTTCCCTTAGTGACTGTTGTCCCATGTCCTTGGCCTATTTAGGACAGTTTCCTTGACTACACACCTGAGGTTGGCTTTCTTACCCCAAACCTCCTGCTTTCCTGGCAGGACTCAGCATGCACAAGGAAGACCAGAGAGAGGTACCAGCTGTAGTAAGAAAACTAAAACGGCAGCACACTCCCACACCAGCGTATATCTTAACCTGACTTGAACACTGCTCCACTGCCAAAGACCTGGGGTTGGTGGGAACCACAAGTCCAGCATGCTGGCTATGCTTACAAGCAGATGAGGTGAGCTTAGTCTGTACCAGTTTCTTTGGGAAGGGAGGTTATGAACCCTACACACCGTGCATGGACCAGGTCCCTTCCAGATTTAGGGCAGATGCTGGCCAGAGTTGATGCAGAGGAGGCCAATCAGGATTGAAATAGTGCTTAACACCCTGGCCTCTAAAAAATTGCAAAGAGAACAGACTTTAGCCTAGAGGCGAGCCAATTCAGGAAATTCACTGGGTACTTGTCAGAATATGGGGGTAAAGCGTGCCTAGACTTAGAGCAGGAAAGATGAAGATTCATGGTGGAAATCTGGGTGGGACAGAGGACACTGGTGATGCATTTGGTGAATGGGCAAGGGTCTCGTTCCTGAAAGATGGAACAGAAGCAGGATCCTCTTCTCTACAGTGAGAAAGAGATCCCTGCTTTGAGATGGAGACTTCAATAGATGTCACCTTTAAGATTCTTCTCAACTTTAGGATTTTGTACTTCTATGATTCTCAAAATATCTTAAGATTTAATAACTAAACCTCTTGACTCTGTGCCTCCCAAAATCGTGCTTCTCCTCCATCACTATTCCACTGAGTGGTGATACCACCCTTCATCCAGCTGTCCAAGCCAGAACCTGAGGGTCATCCTGACAGGTCCCTCTCCACCCCTCCACAGCCACACAGCTCTTCAGCTTGTGATTCTATCCACCAAACACCGTGTACATCATCTATGTTTTTCTCTTCCCTACCTCAGTCAATCATCCTTTCTCACATGGGTAGGCAGCCCCTTATCTGGCCTCCCGGTCACACACTCTCTCTCTGCGGTCCACACCCAAATCATCTTCCCCTGTGGGCAGTATTGCTTAACTGTGCAAGTGGCTTCCTAGCACAAAGCCCTCAGTGATTTCCCAGGGAACCTTAGATCAATGTCCAGATTTTGAGTTGGCCGCCAGGCCTCTGTGGTGTAGCCCCTGCCCAGCCAGGCAGCCCCATTTCTCGCCAGCCCCTGCTCCTTGCCCTCAGACTCCCAATTTCTACAGTAGTCATGCTCAAACAGGCAGACTCATGGCTGCACTTTGGCTTGGGCACATGGCTGTACCTTCACTGGATGTCCAGTCTCTCTCACTTGACTGACGGATCCACCTTCCACCCCAGTGTAGGTGTCTCTCCCTCCTCTCTGACAGCCTGCCTCATCCCAGCACAAATTAGGTACCCCTCCCACATGTCTCCACAACCCCCCACAACTTCCACTTCGCTTTGGTCTACTAATCTCTAAAAACCAACACGTATAGTGCATGATGTTGCCTTTAGCATCTAGAAGATTAACGCTGGCCAAAGTCCACGGAAGTGGGAAAAGTGGCCCCATCGGTATAGTCCATGCCTAGAGGTGTTCAAGATGGCATTCCTGTGATCTTAAAAGAAACCTGGAAAGGACCGTGTAACCTGAGTTATATGACATGAAATCCTAATGTCCAAAACACAACTGGTGTAAGACACGGTCCCTCCTCACAGGAACCTCGTCCTTGAAGCCTTGTCCCCAAGAACCCACCACTGTCCCCATGTCATGGGAGCCTCGGGAGGACAGAGCACCATGTACATGAGTCTTTGTGTGGCTCAGGAAGGTCTCCTATATCCCCAGCAGATTTCAAACATCTTTTCATAACCTGCTGTGCCGTTGGGCCAGGAATGTTATTATGCATCATGAATTATTAACTCCTATGCCTGATGGATAAGAGTTACAAAATCACCTGCATTTTAATAATAAATCTCAGCTTCACCTGAGCACACCATGACTTGCTCTGGACAGGCTGGTAGATGGCTGGGCTCAGCACAGAGCACCCAGCAAGAGCCTGGCCATGGATGGCTGCTTTGTCGTATTTTTTACCTGAATCTATTTCGTGGTGCATTGAACATGGAGGTGGTAGGTATGGCCTGAAGCACTAAGGAAGAATGAACATTTCTAGTAGTGGAGAATAAGGACATGTTTTCAGATGTTAAGCCATAAAAACTATAAAAAAATTCCAATTATTGACTATATCAGCCAAAGTGCCAATAGCTCTTTTCATACCCACTTACAGCATTGCCATGAACCTCAATTTCTGCTTTGAGTGGAGAAGGTAACTTAATACCCTGGATCCCAGAGGTCTCCATCCATTGTTGGTACATATTTCTAAAAATCATTTTTAGGTGTGATATGGAAAACTTTTCTATTTTGGTGATATATATATAAATATATCATATATATATACCCCCACACATAGGCATACTTTGTTGTTGGTTTTTCATTTTGTTTTGTTTTGTTTTGTTTTTGGCTAAAAGACCTTTATGCACAAAGGGGCAACATGCATTTCTTATGTAAGAGAAATATTGTGATTACATCATATTTTGTGAGGAAATTCCCTGGGCACTTAAGTAACTTCCTGTGAGCTTCACCACTGAATTGACAACCTGGCCCCTGACCCCTGGCCCCTGACCCCTGACTCTCCTGAGCCACTGATGGCCATTCCCATGCGTGAGGGCTATACCCTACCTCCAAGCAAATATTTTTGAACCCCCTCCCAATACCAAGATTCAGGATTTCAGAGCTGGCTGAAGTTATAACTTACAGATGAAGCCAGTTTCTATGCCAGCATACATTTCAAAATCTGAAAATTAGGATTCAGAGTTTTTGCCTAATTCTTTGAATCTCTTTTCTCCCCTGCAAATGAATAGAATGTAAACTATACACATGAACATCTGCATTAAAGAAATCCCAAGCTCTTATGAGTTAATATTTTAAGTACTGGAATTTATGGTTTTCTAACACACTGCCAAATTGCAATGCAACTTGTAGTTTATTGGACACAACATGGAATTCCAGTTAGTGTTAAACTGGGAATAGATTTACTGCACAAAGCACTTTGCAAAGCATGAACTCTGAAGAGGGTGGCCACACACGGACTTGGGGGGGGTGTCTGGAGTGTGTTCGTTTATTCAACAGGAATATAAGGCAGTCCTACTTCAGGAAGGTCAAACATAGCAGGCACAGAAAGAAATTTAATGTGTTAAAGCTAAGCCATCCCTTTTAGCCAGAAAAACTGAAAGTCAGATAGCATGACAAACAAGTCAATTTGAATAAAGTTGCAATGCTTAAGGATTTTAACATGCTAGTGTTTCAAAGCTTCTCTCTTTTTTTACAGAGGTATAATTGACTTATAACATTATATTAGTTTCAGGTGTACAAGAGAATGATCCCATAGCTGTATATATTGTGATATGATCACCACAGTAAGTCTAGCTAACATCCAGCACCACACATAGTCACAAAAATTTTTTTTTTCTTGTGATGAGGACTTTCAAGATCTACTCTCTTAGCAACTTTCAGATATGCAGAACAGTATTAACTAAAGTCGTTAGGCTGTGAATTACATCCCCACGACTTACTTAGTTCATAACTGGAAGTCTGTGTCTTTTGTTCACCCATTACCTCCTTCACTGAACTGGTACAGTGCTCAGTATATGGTAACTGGGTTCCTTCCATTCTTTGTTGTGTTTACATGACTAGAAATCCCCAAAGGCTCAACCTTTCCAGGAGGAAGAGTTACTTTTCATTTTCCACGTAGATAAGGGAGCATGGGGTGCATCCCGATGACCACATGTATCTTTTAACTTACTGGTCCTCGAGATGATTCCTCATCTCTTTAGAACATTCTAATCTGTTTTGTGCAGTAGAAGAGTTTTTAAAAGTATTTATACTCATAGTATTTACACCCATCAATAATTATAGCACCACGAATAGGATCCTGTAAAAACTAAGTAGCTTGGGGACATACACAAGGAAAATTCATGACAGTGAGTCTTCTAAGAAAATATCATTTGAAAGGAGCAATTGTTTAAAATTAAAGATTGTCATTTTCTTGTTTTCAATTAATTATAACTTTTCCATATGGATTGGATATCTTGAAGAAAGAAGGGGCTAGAAGGAGGTGCTCTCTCTCAGCGGTTCATTTGTTTTTAACCTACTATCAAAACATTGAAATCAAGAATGCTAAAATGACATGGGATGGCTTTACCTGTCCGTGAGGCTGCAGGTGTCTATCTGGAGGTCACGGAAACTCCCCAGCGCCCCCTGCTGTACTGTGATGGGGTCCACCGCCTTGTCGCCAATGGAGATGAGCCTCAGGCAGCCCTGAAACCCGGCCAGGGGACCTCCACATCCAGGGCCAGAGCTGCTGTTGGGACAGCCTGAATGAACATGGAGACACACAAAGGAGAAAGTCAACAGTCGGGACCAAAATAGTGCACAGATTTTGTACATGCAAGTTTGCTGCCTCCTGCTGTTTGCAGACGCCTGAGGATTATTAGGCTTCCTACACGCGTTGCAAGGCTCATGCTCCTCATGGGGGGCGGGGCGGCGGTGGACGGCTGAGAACAGACGTTACTGGTTTTGGTAAAGCACAGAAATAACAACTAGAGCCAGGCTTATGGACAGATGAGCCAAAGGGAGGATGTAAAATCCTATCAGTAGAGTCAAGGCCCATTTAATTTAAGCAGAATTTGATTTCTCTTTTGAAAGCGCCCAGAATAAATCACTCCTTTTAGCATGATATTAAACTATATGAACTAAAGGCTATGGGACAACAGAATCAGAAAAAAAAAATCACAGGCCTAATAGGACTTGCGAAATTTAAAATGCTTGAGAAATAATTATGTATGTGAAATTTCTACTCTGTCTGCGTGTGTGTGCATGCACGAGCATAGTTAGAACAATGTTTGATTAAAAATGGTCAAAGACATCTAAGAAGAATTTATACTTACATTTCCAGTTGTTTCTGAATGAGGCATTTTAGTCAAATACCTTTTAACATTAACACGCACACAAAATTAACAAGTATCTCAATGATATGGCACTGAAAATAATGGAGGAAAATTAGCATATGGACTATTCCATGCAAAAAGAAATGGGCTTTGATTGTTCTCAATAATAAGAGTTAAATTTTTACAAGTTCTGCTGCATTCACTAATTGGCTTGCTGTAAATTACTGTTAAATTAATTAAGGAAAGAAGCCATCAGACTGAGGTGACTCACCAAAAGCTTTAATGGCCTAGGAGAGCAAACCAGAATCTGAGCCTGTAAATGCCTCAAGGTTCTGAAATCGGAACCTAAGGACAGCCAACCTCAGCAGCCAACCAGGCTTTAAGCTATAGCTAATCAATAATTTCCTCTCTTTGTTTCCACACCTTCTCTATATAAGTCCTTCCCCTGGCTCCTGTCCACGGAGCACCCCTAACCACTTCTACTTCGGTGTTGTGTGATTTGAATCAATGTTTGCTCAAATATACCCTTAAAAATTTTAATACGCCTCAGGTTATCTTTTACCATTAAAACCACAATTCCTGGACAGTGGTTTTATTTTATTCCCCTGGGTTTCCCAAGAAGACAATCCTATTGTAACAATGATGAGCAAGGACACAGCTTTGAAATCAAAGTCAAAACCGATTGGGTTCAGAACCACCTCCTTCCCCACGTGTGGGGCCAGCAGGGTGGAGTGTGCTCTCCCACCCTCCCTTGAGTTGCCCTCTGAAGCAATCACAGGTTCTTTGATTTGAGCACGGCAAGATTCCCCCTGTACAGGAGGAAAGTAAACGCTCCAGAAAGAGAACACTGTCACTGTAAATGCTTTGGTAAAAGGCCATAATTGGAGGAAATCTATAGACACAGCCTAGTCTCCATTACACACATGCCCCTCATTTTTGGGCCTGAGGCTGAGGTTCTCCCCAGGAACTGCCCTGGCTGTGGGGAGCTGAGTCTCGCAGAGTGGTATGACTGGTGCCCACGGATGCAATGGAGTGGTCAGTGACCCACATCCTCAACTGGGACTCCCTGAGGGGCAAAGCTCCTTCAGAGCCTGCGTGGGATCTTCTGAGGCTTCTGTTGTAACTGCATCACACCTCACCTTGTCTCTGTTCATCCTAGCTGCTCTCTCACCACCCCGGGGTTTTTTTATGAGAACTAACCTCACTGAGCCACGGTACACAAATCTCCCAAGCAGAGAGCCAGCTGCCTGGGGAACCTACCTGCAGCAATGTGGGGTAAAATCACAAAGCATTCACTTAATTGAATACTTTATTTTCACATGCAAACATGAAAATGCACAGCATTTTTTAATAATTAATATTTGATTCCAAGAAATTGTGAAGTAAATTTTATGCTTCCTGGGAAACTTATCTATTTTATTTATTCTTTGCCTTATACAATTATGTCTCATTGACATAATTTCCAGGAAAATGTCTTCTTCTAACTTGTTAGATACAAAGTCATAACTATTCATCTTTTAAAAAAAATCATTAAAAATCATTTTCCAATCATTTAAATATTAAGGAAGTTTTTGTTAATATTTACAGCCTGGGGTTTGAGGTTATTTGATAAGGCTCTAATTTTTTTAAATGAAATGAAATCAGTAATTTCTTTCTTTTTTAAAAAAAGATTCATTTATTTATGTGAGAGAAAGAGAGAGAGAGACAGTGACAGCATGAGGGGAGGAGGGGCAGAGGGAGAGAAACTCAAGCACGGAGCCCGACGCAGGGCTTGATCCCAGGACACTGAGATCATGACCTGAGCTGAAATCAAGAGACAGATGCTTAACTAAGCCACACAGGAGCCCCTGGAATCAGTAATTTCATAAAGATTTTACTCATTATACTTATATGTTTTTCATTCCCCTCTCTTTGAACTTTTGTTGTGAGGCTCACTGGTGCACCTTCGAAGGGTGGGGACTGAAGACAGAGCCTCCTCTTGTTCTCGCCCAACAGCTGCTAGCTTGCTGCCTAAGAATTTCCACAAAATGCATGTAGTCTATCTTTCTTCTGCTCTCAGTGACTGAGGCTTTGATGCTTTGTATTCCTGACAAATATAAACCAAAACCAGCCAAGGCCTGCATCAGGTTAAACCCACTGTTGAGCACAGTGGAAACCCATAAATTAGCCTCATAGAGACTTTGACACTTCAAATGTAATGTTATGTCATAAAGAACTGCCTAACTCTCCAGTTTCCCTTTACTTTTTCCTTGTTTTATGTGAAAATATGCACATTTCAGTTTGTAAAAGAATTTCTGAAAGGTTGGATATATTTGGATGACACCTGGTATATCTTTGTATCTTATTTATAGGTGACTTGTACTCACAGTGCTTAGGAACTGAGAACATTAGGATAAAGGATCAGAAACATTAAATCAATAAACCTCTCTTTTCTCCAGATCACAAACTTCAAACTCATCTAAAATACAATACAGTATCTGGGGCACCTGGGTAGCTCAGGCAGTTGGCATCCAACTCTTGATTTCCACTCAGGTCATGAACTCAGAGTCGTGAGATCGAGCCCCATGTCGGGCTCCATACTGGGCATGGAGTCTGCTTAAAATTGTCTCTCTCCCTCTGTCACTCCCCACCCATCCCTGCTCACACGTGCTCTCTTTCTCTAAAAAAAATTTTTTAAATAAATAAATAATTTTTTAAAAAATAAATGCAGTACCTAAGTATTCCTGTAAAGAACAAACCTCAACTGAATCCAGTGGTCACAAGGAAATCTTTCTCAAAGTGGAACTTTAAGAAGGAAAGGTCAAACCGTCAAGTAATTCATTGTTCCAGTTATGAGATAGAGGTCAAGAAGCAAGGGGTGCCACGGCCCAAGACGTGCCTAGACCATGAGTCATCCTTTCATCCATGCAGAAGATTGCCTGAAGCCCTGACGGTAAAATAGCAGAGGGTCATTCCTCGATGACCTGATTCAGGATGGACAGTGAAAGTGGACAGGGGATATTTATTGCTGAGTTAATGGAACATGTCCATCACTACGGAAGGAGTCAGAAATTTAACTACCTCTGAGGATGTTGGAGAAATTGTCACTTTATGTCACGACACCAGAATGGGTCATGAGGTGAGACCTCATTACAGCCGTCATTGGCTCCCTGGTCTGCTAATGTGTCATGCACGCAAGGACACTTGAGAGATTCGGAACATAATTTAATATTCCCCAACTCTGCAGTGCAAGTGTGCTATTGAATAGTACAAAGATTCCACAAAAGGAATCGAAAAAAGGGCATCTTTCCACTACCCTCCCTGGCAGGCACCAAAACTCTGAATGATACAGTAGAGTGAAACTGTTGTTGGAAGAACGATTTACAAACAAAGCTCTCACTGAGAAGAAATAGAAAAGGAAAAAGGGAAACCTGCATCACATAGTGCTGACGGGACATATAAAAAGGGCCGCTAATCTGCGAGAGGACCCCCCGTCATGGAAAGAAAGCCACAGAGCCCTGCTCTATGCTTGCTGTCCTGTCATCATTATTGAGATCATCTTCATTAGCTAAAGCGTCCTGGTTTGGACAACAAATTATATGGCCATCCTAACTGTAATAGGAAGATGTACTAGTCCGCCTTTATGGGAAAGCACTGCAGCAAAGTGTGACCGACCACATTGTGAGTGGGAACTTGCAATTGAACCTCCATCAGGAGAAACAGAAAGAGGAAGGAGAACCGGTTAGGGAGTGTCTCAGAACATGGGGTATTGATTTCCGAGAATACCAAATATTTCTACAGAGCACGAATTGGATAAAATGAATTTCATTGTTAACAAGATGCATATTGTGGTTCTGGTGGACATTAATTAAGAAGATAATTAAAGAGACACTGTCATACACCACTCTTGGGATTGGATAAAATAACTCTGACATTGACGTCTTTGGGTCTCAAAGTTTCCACTCAACTGGAAACTGACCTGCCCCCCTTTCCCCAGAACAGAGCTGGGAAGTCCAACGGACCATAGAGACAAGGGGCTCTGAACAAGGGAGTCATTACCTGTGCATAAAACTTGAGGATATAGTACATCTATTGAGAATCAGGACTCCATATTCACTGGTCCTAGACCTGCCTCTCCTGCTTTTCCTTCACAACAAATAATACTCATCTTTTTATTTAACATCAGTAAGTTGGTGTGTTTTGGTTTTGTGTGTTTGTTGCAGCCTGGTGAGGGCATTAGTTGAGTTGTTTAAATAGTATATATTCTTCCTCTAGGAGGAAAACATGCTGTTATGTTGGTATAAAATGTATAGTTGACTAAGTTAGTTTGAATCAGTGCCTGGAATTTTTCTGTAGGAATCAACTGGGTATTTACAGCTGAGTTGAGTAGAGGTCATTCTGAATTTATACGTTAGTTACAGATAATGTGCTGTGATTGCAAGATCTTATACTATTTTTGCCACTCAGTGCCAAATTATAATTACAACCAAAAAATAGCACTAAGTGGTAAAGAAAAAAAGTCATTATACTCTCTCATGGGATGTTTAAACTTTGTAATTCTGCTCATCTTAGAAACACTATTTGTTATTGGAAACTATACTAATGAGACAGTTTTTCTGCACATCAACACAATTTTATGAAAATACATAAGAAAAGTCTATTTTTTTTTCAACACATTGCCTCCAAATCTCTAGGGTCCTTCTGTAGACCAAAAGCTGGAAACAACCAAAAGTTTGTTTCATTAAGTTGACTATGCATATTAGGAAAGCTTGATAGTTTGTACATAAGGAAAATTTTAAAATCACTGGCAAGATGATTCTTGGCAGCTGTAGAATATTTATCACATTTTTTATAATAGCAAAAAAATGGGGCACAATCAAATTGTCGCTCAACAGTAAAATGGGAGGGTGGATTTAATAAGTAAAACATGGTATAATATACATCAAAAACCACAGGGCAGTAAAAATTAATTAACTTTACCCATATTTTCACAGGTTTGGATCTCAAAAACTAATATAGAACTACAATGATAGCAATAATAATAAAAAGAACACAGAGGAATGCATTAGTGCCCTATTTGTAAAGTTAAAAGCAAGGGAACACAAAACACTATTGTTTAAATTTACCTACATGGATAATAGGTTATAAAGAAAAGCAATACATTAAAAATTACAAACTTCCAGTTGTAAAATAAATAAGTCATGGGGATGTAATGTACACATGGTGACTATAGTTAATAATACCTTACTGTATGTTTAAAAGTTGCTAAGAGAGTAGATCTTAAAAGTTTCCATCACAAGAAAACATTGTAACTATGTATGGTGATAGATATTAGAGTTATTGTGGGATCATTTCCCAATATATACAAACATTGAGTCATTATGCTGTACATCTGAAACTGACATGATGTTACATGTTGATTATATCTGAATTGAAAAATAAAAAGGCAAACAAAGATTAGTAAAAAGGGGGGGCAGGGTAATACTTAACTGGGGGAATAAGAATCTAGAGGAGCAAGGGAAGCTTTAAAAGCATTGCAGTATTTAATTGTGTACACTAGGGGGTTGGCCCATAAATATTCTTTCAAGAAACATGAATAGCATTTTAAAATATATACATATATTACATAGTAACAACTGATTCATATCATATCAACATGTAAATATTTATGGAAAGTACCTATTCTCACGTAGCTGTGCATTGTACATTTGGAACATGCAGAATGCTCAAATATGAGAGAAGATTCTGTGGTTTTGGAAAGTATTTTTCTTTACTTTTTAAAACAAAATAACAAGTATTCCATTTTTCATCATTAAACAATACAGCAAGGATTTTTCTTCCTATCCCTTTTAATGCTTCAAAATCTTTTACCTTTAAAGTTATAGCTCCTGGATAAATTCTTTATTTAGTGTTGAAGGAATCTGCTCCTCTGCAGAGCTATAAAATCCATCATAAGCATAAAGGTTTAAAACACTATCTGGGTCAGAAATGCACCATATTTAGCAGGCAAAGAAAGCAAGCAATCCAATCTTTTAATGCTCCTGGCACTACTCCATGTTCACAGTGATGCTTGCTTTAGGGGGCTTGAAAGATTAAACACCCTGATGCATGGTTTGTGTGCTTATTGTCAATTCTTAGGGAGGATTTTATACTTTCTTGTGGGGTTATCAAGTTATCTCCACCATGATTCCAAACTTATTTTGGAAAGAAACAACTATAAAATGCAAAACAGGAATAATATCAAGGACGGCTTCAAGCCAAGATTAGAAATAAGTCTTACAATTGACAGGCCTAAGCTTCTGGTGGCTCAGGATTTTTCACTTGAATGCCTCAGGAATGGAGATTCATTACCCTCAGTGGCTCCGCCTCCCTGGCTGAACGGATCCTGGACAGACTCAGTCCAACATCTACTGAACAGGCAAACACTTCATCTCCTATAGTCCGGAGAGATGGCCTGGTGTTGTCTTAGTAAAGTTCATCACAAAGTAGGGGGTGAACATCAGTAGCCATTAAATTCATTTCTTTCTCTGTGGTATATAAGGGTGCCCTTCTGTACAGACAGTGGGCAACAGAATGCTTCCTAAACTTTAGGGCAACAGACCAGCTGGGGATCTGGGGGAAATGCACATTCTGATTCAGGAAGTCAGGGGGGCTACGTCTGCATCTGTGACGAGCTTGCAGGTGATGCTGTCACTGCTGGGTCCCAGGCCACACTTGAGGACCTGGGCTCCTCGGGGAGCAGAGTGGCTAACAGAAAGAAGACCACCCACGTGCAGCAAGAAAGTTGTCACATAAACACCTGAAGAAAAGGTTCTAAGAGTCATTTGGCCTTAGTAAAATACTCTACAGCAAAGTACGAAAGGTAAGAAACCGAGAACAAGGATCCTCAAAGTTGCCTCCATATAGAGTCACCTGGAGAGCATGTTCCCCGGGCTTCAGAATCAGAGAAATCAGGATCTCTGGGGATGGAGCCAGGCACTAGCATTGTGGAAGCTTCCCAGGTGACTGCAGTGAAAACAAGTGCTAAATTTAAAACCAATCATAGCAAATGCACATCTAAACAAGTCCACCCGTAGACCTGCATTTTAGGCCACAATTTATTGCCTTTGTCCGGGCGCCTGGGTGGCACAGTAGGTTAAGCAACCTACTCTTGGTTTCGGCTCAGGTCATGATCAAGCCCCCTGCTGAGCTCCGCACTCAATGGGGAGTCTGCTTGGGATTCTCTCTCCCTCTCCCTCTGTCCCTCCCACTCGTGCTCTCTCTTTCTCTCTAAAATAAATAAATAAATCTCTAAAAAAATGTATTGTCTTTGCTCAACACTCTCATTGACTATAACTGAAAGAGAAAGATCATTCTTCAGTATTAATCTTCATTTAAAATTGTCAGTTGTCTTAGAAGACAGGAGCTGGAAAGACAAGGATGGTTTGATTGCCAACAAAGCCAGTTCCTTTCACTTACCGCCCAAATAATAGATGTCCCCTGAATCAATCTGCCCACGCAGGGAATGAGCCACAGAGGCTGCCTCACCATCCACCATCACACTCAGATGATTTCCTTTCAATGATAAGGACACTGAATGCCACTGCCCATCACTTAATCCAGCACCTGGAGGTAAACAAAATCAGGTAAAAGAGATTCCTAAAAATCCTATAGATGTTTCTAAACAGAGCCATGCTTGAAAACAATATGATGAAGATCTAAGACCACCTACCAAAGACCACTACGAATTCACCTGAAACCCACCAGGTTATTCAGCTGTATTATTACTATATATAACCTTGGTAGACTATTTAGAAAAATATATCATATATATCAATATAACTCTTCAGAAAAATGTATCAGCAACTTAAGTATTAATAAAACATGAAAATTCCTTGAACAAAATGTAAAGTTAAAATAGTATCACATTAAAGCATGCGTGTATGCATACTCAATCACTGCATAAAATCACTGTCTAAAAATGGACAAAGACTGGTAGGAAATATTCTTAAATATTAACATTAACTTTTGGGTGAGGGAATTGTGTTTGCTTTCATTTTATGTCATTTTTCCATTTTCTGTTTTCCCAAATTTGTTAAGGCACATTCCAGCTATTGCTATGTTATTATTCTGAAAAACTGATATTAGTCCCCCCTAAAGCAGCCACTGTCTCTTGAATCCATGAGGCAAAATATCTATTTTTTTCTTAAAGTGATGGAGTTAGGGCTGGACATGTGGTTGAACCACTGCCCAGCGGCGACCAACTGCATGTGACTTCAGCGTCTCCTGCACACTTCCTGGCCAGGTCTTAATGGAAATCCAATGCTGTGTCATGCAGAAGACAAATCAGTAAATAGTAGGTACCCCAGAGTTTGTTACTTAGTATGTACTAGATTATTTTGTCAAAGCAAATAATCCCTGAGTTTCAGTGAGGAACAATTAAGGGTTTGGTTGTCGCTCTGGTCCTAGGCCAGTCGGGGCTCCACTCTCTGTGCCCCCAGTATTTATTCACACAGGACTGAGGCTACTGCATGGCCCCATTTCTGCCTCATGGCTGAGAAGCAAAGGTACTTGGCAGAATCTTGCTGCGGTTTCTGCTCAGATGTGGTGGATGTCATTCGTTCAAAGGTAAGGGATTCCTCCCCTCCATGGGGAGGTCACGGCCACTTCCACACCCACAAAGATACCTGTTGCTCTGAAGGAGCCAAGTGAACAATTAGAATCTTTAGAAATTGTCTTGGCCACCAGGGTAGGAGGTCATAAAGAAACACTTTAGCTCATTTAAAAACAACAAAGTGATAATCGTTTGATTTCTTTGATGTCATGCCTGAGTATGCTCATGAGCCTGCTTGACTCTAATCTGATCATTTTAGGGAATTGTCCCGATGTATCAGCCTATACCTCTTACAAATGATAAAGTTACAGACTGCTTAGAGCCGTCTAAGTTTGGAAGTCAACCTGCAAGAATGAGGAGTTATTTTATAGCTCATAGGGGTATTGGCCCCAAAGAAAATATGGCCATGTTTCCGGTAGAAAGTTAACCAGTCATATTTAATTTAATATCAGAGTTTGGCCCAAGTAACCCAATCAACCATGTAAATCCATGTCCCTCAAATGCTCTTCAATATGTCAACTATATTGCAATTAGAAATTAAAATTAAAATTAATTTTTTGGTTTTGCTTGATCTCTCATCAGTGACGTTGACATGGACTCAAGATCCGCGTGCATGGGAAATATGTTTCTGACCTGACCCTGAAGGTCATAGACCCTACTGTAAAAATAGCGATACCTTTGTTCTCCTCAGACTGTGAAATATGAGCGATGGTACTTCCCAGCACACACTTTCAGGGAGGGGACAGTTTTAAAGTCACTAACAGTCACTTCAGCTCTTGGCTGTGTACACACATTCAGTATAATAAAAATGCCAGACTCTTACTTTCTGTGTCATATTTGTGAAGCCAAAACTGTTTCAAAGACTCAACACTGGTTAGGTTCATGAACAATGATGAGAAAGCCGAGAACAGAATAAGGAGGATTTCGGTGATGACACTGGTCCTGAAGGAAATCCCCCAGCCCTGGAGCTAAAGGAAAGAGCTAAAGCTAAAAAACAAAAATCTGTGAATGTTCCTTCCACTCTTGTCATTCAGTATTGATTTTATTTTTTTTTTACTTTTTTATTGTTATGTTAATCACCATACATTACATCATTAGTTTTTGATGTAGTGTTCCATGATTCATTGTTTGCGTATAACACCCTGTGCTCCATGCAGAGCGTGCTCTCTTTTTTAAAGCTTACATAAAATCTGATATTAAAACCCAGTATTTAATTTGGTGTGTGAAATACTCCCTCCGGCTCCCTTCCCCCCCCCCCCCACCCCCGCCACCTACCCATCTGTCTAGGACATAGAGTTATTTCATGGGAGAACTTGCAGAAAACACTCCAGAATATCTCCTCGAACGGGTAATAGATGCCATTTGCCTCTATAATAAAAGACTGTTTTTAATAAAATTCGACATGCTCATTTAAAAGTGAAATGCCTGCACTTATGTTCATTCTCTGTTTCTACCCATTATAATTCTCACCCTTTGTGTTTCTTTTATGTATGTTCTACCCTCCCCGCTTCTGATGGAAGGACGGCATGTCTCCCAGGCATGGGAGAGTACGGTTAAAAGATGGATGGAGAAGGGAGGATAGACTGTTTCTGATTTGCGCTCCTGCCCAGCCCCGCAAAGGTTTCAGTCTGGGCGGGGCGGTTGATGGTCGCAGCATTAGTTTTGGAATCATGAGAACTAAAAGTTACAGAGTGGTTGCTGACTAGCAGGTACTGGGCTGACGGTTCGTAGACGCAGCATCATTGCTTCTACCATCGGCACACTGGGGTCACTTCAAAGACGAGGACCTGAGGCTGTCAGAGAACACAGGTGCCACTCATGGAGCCCATCAGCTCCAGCAGCAGAGGCAGGTCTGGAAATGAGCCTGGGAGGCGAGTCCTCTCACTCACCACCCCCACTGGCTTGTGTCAAATCTATCCTGATGACAGAGAATAATGCCCGGGCAGTCGAGGCCCTTCGGGAAAGGGTGGGATTGTGTCTTTTCCTGCAGAAAGGGAATGCACGCTTCCTCCCTCCTCCACTGCCCTTCTGTTCCCACCACGCTCCGCAGGCCCAGTTCCATAAAAACACACACACTAGATTATACACCTTTGCACCTTTCTAGATCCTTTCAGAAACATATTTAGGTTAACTATTAGGAAGAAGGATCTAAAAGCTGGAAAAATGCATTTAATGCGATTTACTTTTAAAATTAAAATTTAAACGTAATTTAAAATGTGGTTCTTGGTTTGGTAGGGGCTTTTGTACTTCATACAAGGTTTGAAATGAAAAACCAACTGCAATCTGTCTCATTTTCCACGTACTGCTGCACCTCGTCTTACTGCGCTTTTCTTTATGTGCTTTGCAGAGATCACACCTTTTACAAACTGAAGGTTCGTGGCAACTTGCCCAGAGCGTGTCCTCTCAGGAACATTTTTCCAACAGCATCTGCCCACTCTGTGTCTCTGTGTCACAAATCTTTCAAACTTTTTCATTACTATGACATTTGTGATGGTGATCTGTGATCAGTGATTACAACTCACTAAAAGCTCAGGTAACAGCATTTTTTCGCAATAAAATATTTTTTAATTAAGGTACATATATTTGTTTTTCCAGACATAAAGCTACTGCACATTTAATAGACCACAGTATATTGTAGACATAACTTTTATATGTGCGGGGAAACCAAAAAAATTCATTTAATTTGCTTTATTGCAATATTTGGTCTGGAACCAAACCCGAATATCTCTGAGGCATGCCTGTATTTCACATGTAAAAAATATCACCCCTCAAATGCTTCTAAAAAAGGCAGCAAGAAAAATTCACCTCTGGTTTGCTTTCGGAAATTAACACATTGCACTGTAAAAGCTTAAAAATCAATGCAATAAAACATTTGTGTAATATTTCAGTGCCAGCCTTCAAAAAAAGTTAAATAACTCATACCTGTGTGTTGGAAGGGAGAACAGTGTGTACTCACATGAAGCAACAGTAAAACTATCTCTTTTAGTTAATGCGACATGTGGCTTATAAATCTACACAAACCAAGATTGAAGCGATTTCCTAAATTGGACTTGACACTCTTGGCTCTGCTCATTTGTTGAGGTCCACAAGGAAACTCTGTACGCCGGTGGTCAGATTTTTTTCATTTATAAAGAGAAACAGAAAGCTAAGTTTCATTCCCGGCTTTCAATCCCGACCTGGTAACCCTGTGTCAGGCAAGATGTTCTTCCATATTCAACATTCGTGGAATGGCACCTGCCTGGGTTTAAATTTTCATCAGCTCAAATGCAAAAGAGTTCCCAGAGTCCAACGATAACATGACTCTGGAAGTCAGTTTAGAAACGTGGGTCCTTCTTGGAAGACGAGCAGAACATTCACTCATAGTTCTAAGAAACTTACCCAAAACAGGGATTCCCAAAGGAAGCAGGAGTGCTCACAAAAAAGGGAAAAATCGTAACTTCAAATATTATGAAGACCAGAGTGTGTATAGGTTCAAAAGACAGTTATAAGAAACCTATTTTCTCAAGAGGATTCAGGCTTAGGCTACTGTGTTCCAGTATTTCAAGTTGACTGCCAATTACTAACCATCAATTTATAAATAAGTTATTTTTTAAACTTTTTGATAGGTATGTGTGATGTAGCCAACTTTGTGTCACACTGACTCACACACCAACAGCCTGGAGATACCTAGTTCAAAAGTAAAAGAAATCTAGTTCCTTCTAGAAGGATTACGAATATCTTATTGATTCAGTTGCTCATTTATTGCAGAGATGACGGAAGGACAGTGCAGTCATGGCAAACGCTTATTACCTGCTGTGACATCCCTCGCCGGATGTCCAGGTTGGGAGAGACTCAGCTTGAGTTTTCCATCATTAAGAACGAGGATGAGAGCCCCTGGCCCGTGTCGAAACTGAGAGGTCAGCAGCAGCCCTGCCCTGTTCCACGTTCGAAACTGGAAAGCGACCGACACCTTGTCCTCCCCGGCAGAGCCCGGCAGAGCCAAGTAACTCCTGGAGCTCAGAAAAGTCACGGGCACAATTTGAGGGTGTGAGCACGAGAAGGACACATTTCCCTGTGGATACAGCGGAAGAGGATTTAGGAAGGGGCAGGAGGGACAACTTTACTTCATTAACAATGGGCTTTCCAAGATTTGCAGTTTCCTATCAACCTTCTAGCAAACTAGGACTTAAGAACTAGGCTCCCCATCCAACTTAAATCCAGATTTATCTGACAGGTCCCTCAAACCACAGCACTGCCCTAACTGGGCAAATGTATTTCTGAGTCTTTTAGGGAAGCTGTGTCTCCTCCATTTCTGGACATCGGCAAAGGAATCTCTTTCCCAGTCCTCGTGCTGGGCAAGGGATACAACAGAGGAGACAGATATCTTCCCTCAAGGTATTAGACATTTATATCCAGTATGAAGCTCAGCACCAAGAACCACATACTCCGAGAACTTTCCTGCACTGTCCTTGGTTGTGTAAACGTGCTTATAGGTCTGTCACTCAGGTGACATGTACATCTGACTTAGGTGGGCCACGAGCTTTTACCCATCTGACAGAAAGGATGTGCCGGCCTGGCCATCCCAAGGGCTGGCTGGCTGCCTCTCTGAAGCTCACACGGGCCGTGTCAGCCAGTGCGTTCACCCAGCCTAACGTCTGACCTGCCTGGCAGGCTGTTGTTATTTTTATTTCATTCTACTTTACAAAAAAACACAACTTTTATCTTTAGATTACGTCTATTGCTCCAGGAGCAAACTTATTTTTAATCATACTGCTTGGAAAGAAGGAACTTAAGTTCCTTCCTTAAAGTAACTCCAGTTAAGATCTCTACAAGTGGGGCACCCGGGTGGCTCAGTTGGTTAAGCGGCTGCCTTCGGCTCAGGTCATGATCCCGGGGTCCTGGGATCGAGCCCCACGTCGGGCTCCCAGCTCAGCAGGGAGCCTGCTTCTCCCTCTCCCTCTGCCTCTCTCCCTGCTTGTGCTCTCTCTCTCTCTCTCAAGTAAATAAAATCTTAAAGAAAAAAATCTCTACAAGAATTTTTCCTGAGATTGGATAAATTTTCATAAATTCCAGAGGAACGAAGGCCCAAACATTGCCCTTCCTCTCCAAAATATATCATGCAAAGAAATACAGTAAGATGGGACTTAAATAGCAGACACCAAAGCATACATATGATAAAAGCACTGTAATCAAGTCAATATGGTATTGGTGTAGGAATAAACATAGCAGCAGAGCCCAATAACTAACCCACAGAAAGACCTGAGAATATATGTCCAGCCAGTATGTAATGAAAGGTATGATTCAGCCCTGTGAACAGAGGTTGGGCCTAGTTACTAAATAGTGCAGGAACAAATGGGTACCCGTAAGGCATAAAATTTCAACTGATCCACATAAAGGATAAATCCTAGACAATCAAAGACTTAATTTTTTTCAATTTTAAAATAAGTCAAACCAACTTAAAACTTTTTATGGGAAAATCCATGAGACTATATCTAGAGTCTAGATTTTCAGAAGCATTCCAAAGCAAGACCGAATATTACAAAGCTATAAAAAAAAATACATAGACACACTGACCACATATAAATAAAAACATTTATATACTCAACATAACATATCACATTTAATATAAAAGATACAATATATAATATATAATTATAACATGATCTTATATTTAATATAAAATTGATTAATCTGAAAAAATATTTGGATCATGGGTGAAAAAGGGTAACCTATCAAACATAAAACTCTCTTATAAATTGGGGCACCTGGGTCACTCAGTCGGTTGAGTGACCGACTCTTGATTTCGGCTCAGATCATGATCTCAGGGTCCTGAAATTTCTCTCCCTCTGCCCCTCCCCCACGCGTGCTCTCTCTCTAAATAAATAAATAATATCTTAAAAAAAAACTCATAAATTGACAAGAAAAAAATTAATAAAACTAAAAATGGCAAAAGAATAAGAATCAACAATCACCAGAAAAGCAAATCTAAACAGACAAAAGGTTATTTCATTCATTAGGAGTCAGATAGCAACAATCAGGTATTAGTTCATGTCCACTGAGCTGGCAAGAGCCTGAGAGCTGTCTGACGACATGTGGCTGCTTGAAACGTGAGGGGAGGGCTCTGTCGTACATTGCTGGTGACAAATGTCATGTTCCAGGTTTTTCTTGGAAAACAACCCAACAACATTTATTAAAATCGAAAGCTATATAAAACTTTCAACCGGGAAATTCTACACCCGAAACCTT
This sequence comes from Neomonachus schauinslandi, assembly GCF_002201575.2. NCBI lineage: Eukaryota > Metazoa > Chordata > Mammalia > Carnivora > Phocidae > Neomonachus > Neomonachus schauinslandi. The sequence continues at coordinate 5,085,888 of NC_058415.1, read as the reverse complement.
TGCCATCAGAATAAAAGACCCAGTATCTGAAAACAGAGGCGCGATTGCCTATTTGTGGTAAAACAGAAGCAGAAATAAAGCAAACGTCTTGATTAGGAAATAACTTTCCTAATGGAACCCTGAGCAGCCATTACAAACAGAGAGCTGCAGCTGATGGCTGGAAAGAATTCCTACAAGGTGAGGGGCGCCTGGGTGGCTCAGTCAGTTGAGCGTCTGTCTCTTGATTTTGGCTCAGGTCATGATCTCAGGGTCCTGGATCCAGCCCCAGGACGGACTCTGCGCTGAGTGTGGAGTCTGCTTGAGATCCTCTCTCTTCCTCTCCCTCTGCCCCTCACCCCTCATGCTCTCACTCTCTCTCTCTCTCTCTCTAAAATAAATAAATCTTTTTTTTAAAAAAAGCATTTACACAAGGTTTAGCTGAGTTAGAAAATCGAGATGGAGAAAAGCTTACATAAAACAATCCCATTTCTGTAAACGATGCTAGATACGGAGGCATCGATATTCACAATTATGCGTGTGAAGCTGAGGGTACTGATCCGTAGAGAATTCAGTTATAATGAACCAAAAACATGGAAGGACAGATGCTAGCTTAGTAACACGCTAGCCTGGGTGGAGGGCCTGCAGCCGTGTGGAGAGATGGAAATGTGGCAACACTCCAACGGGGGTTAACCTGCTTCAAGATAACACGCTCCTTACTTGCTGACCTAAGTTCCCAGATCCATAGCAGACAGACCCCTGGCCTTGAGGATAGAAGGATCCGAACTTTCCCAGCTGCCTGCTTGAAGCCACATCTACCTTCTGAAAAGCCAGCAACTTTTCTGGTAAAATGTTTTTCTGTTTTAGGTCACACGAATGATTTTACTAACCTCCCTTTGTGTATCTGTGGGCTCTGCCTCCCTTTGCTGAAACAACGGAGCATTCCTGCACATCACAAAAGAGGAACCAGAGAGCCCCTGAGCACTGAGATAAGGTTTGTGGCCAGCATAATGGAGTCTGCACGTGATCAAGAGACGCTGCAGACCACCGCTCTCCCTTTATTGCCGAACTCCTAAACCCCTCTAAAAACCCCTGGCAGAAACCTTGCAGTTGGCCTTTGAACAAGAGTCCACCTTCTCTCCAGGTTGCTGGCCTCAAATTAAATTAAGCTCAAATTCTTTTCCAATCAAAATTCATCTCTGGAGTATTGGCCCTTCGAGCGAGTGACAGGCAGCTGAACTTGGGAGTTCAGTAACAGGAGAAAGAGGCAAGAGGAAATCAATCACAAACAGAGACCCTGCACTGAAAAGTCTTTATTCGAATGCACTGTGACATATTTACAAAAGCATGCATCTGTTTCCATACACGTGTAAAAACTGAGAAACCTGATGGGGAGGAAGGGAGGGCACTTGTGATGAGCACCGGGTGATGTATGGAAATGTTGAATCCCTAAATTGTACACCTGAAACTAGTATTTTATGCTGTATGTTAACTAACTGGAACTAAAATTTTAAAAAATTAAATTTTAAAATTAAATTAATTAATTAGTAGTTAATTAAGTCAAATATGAACTAAAAGGCATATATGATTGGCACATACCCTGCCTTCAGAAGAAACATATTCTAAGACTGGATCAATCAGACAAGCTGCAGTTCCCTTTTCTCTAGACCTCGCATATACACTTTCTTACCATGATGAGGATCTGCGGTTTGTGTTTCTTGGACAATTCAATGACATCCACTCCATTATAGTAGAGATTTTCAAAGCAGCCGTGAAAGTTTTTATGTGGGAATGCCACTGATTTTCTGTGTCCAGGAATCCCTCCAAAGCTGATCTTAGAAAGAAAAAATGACATAAATAATATTGTTTAATGATTTTCTGATTATCTGCCTAAAACATTTATGCTTAGCAGGTACAGGATAATTGCCTCAAATCTATCTGGCATTATTTTAACATTATCATGTTAATTTCAAGTGAAGTTTTAGCTGTCGATGTACCAATGCTTTCTTTATTATATTTAGATAAGTAGGTTAAATACCCCTTCTTGCAATTTGCTACTCAAATGGCTATGTCACTTCAGTTGACGGGGAATATTGTACATTCATTTCCACGGTCACTCCTGATCTGTGTGACAATGCAGCTGACTGTGTTGACATTCTACTTTATAAACCTTTCTAGAACCCAGACTTCAGGGTCCTGGTCTTTGCCATGATGCTGCTGATAGGTTAGAATAATGAAGCCATTGATAATCTCATTCAGGACCAGGCTCTCCAGCTGGTCTCCTCTGCTGAGGCCACTTATACTAAATGGATGTTGAAATCCTCCCATTTGCTCTGATAGATGTGCTGAGCAGAACTGGCAGAACAAAAGGTGCACTTCAATGCAGGTTAGATATGAGTAGGCAACGTGTGTGAATATGTTGAGCCTGTAAGTATCCCAAGAAACAGTATTTTGAATCGCGTGCTTTTGGCTCGCTTGTTCCTCGAAAAAGCAGGTTGGAATATATGTTGATTACTTCTCCAAAGTACCCTAGATTGCTAATTCTGTTTAGGATTGCCCTAAAACACAAAGAAATCTCCAGGGGAAAGGTTCACAGCCAACACCAGATGTAACACAGAAGAACTGTCCGAACAAATGCATTTTCATGTGCACCCGTCCTACCGATAGCTCTTCATCTACACATCTCCCAGATCTAGTGACTACTTCCTCTCATGTGAAAACTAACACCTATGAGTGCTACACCGTTTCCACAGTGCGCATGTACATCTCCCACCACGCCGATGTCACCCATGGGAAACGTTCCTAAAAAACGTTCCAAATTACTAGCAAACGGAATGTCTCTGCGTCGCGGTATTTTCTTAGAAGGTTATGGTGCATTTAAATAATAAAATCTGTAATACTTAAAAAGTCATGTTCACACCTCATAATCAAGATCCAAATAGCTGGACTCGCCCTTTGCCTGGAAATGCTGAGTGTGCCTGTCCACGGTGAAGTTGACATGTGTATTCAGGAGCTCGATGAGGACTGAATGCCAGTGCTGGTCATCCAGCAGGCTGCCCAGGGTGAGGGTCAAACAGGTGTCAGGGGAGGGCAGGTTAGCATGGCCTAGAAGGACAGGAGAAGCAAATGAACCACTCCATCCAACTCAATATGGCTGCCATGTGGGAGGTCAGCACTTCTCCCAATTACTTTCCTTACATCCTTCTATCCCGAGAACTGGTCAGCTGCTTTTATCTTAGCCTTATATACGACCTTCTCTCATTCGTGAATGATTTCTTCTGTTTCATGTTTTTATTATTATTAATTATTGCATTTTCGAAAATATCTTCTTCCTAGAACCTCATGTACAGTACTACCTCATAAAATCAGTGACCCACCCTTGTCTTTACATTACCAGGTTATTTACTGAACTTCACAATATTACCAGGTTATTTACTGAACCAGGTTATTTACATGTCTTATACAATTATCAAGCTATAAAATTTTTACATGTCTTTATATGTCTTTACATGTCTTACACAATTATCAAGCTATAAAACTTCTTACAGTAACGTATATTCAGGATACATGCATATTGTCTATAGTATGCCTCAACTGTGGAGCGACCATGGTTCCATTTGCCTAGACTGTTCTGGTTTACACCTATTGCTTCAGAGTAATTATTTATAGGGTCTTCTTTTTTTCTCAAAAGTGTTCTGTTCAGGATAAATTAACTACTTAACTGTGAAAAACTAAGTATAAAAAGATACTTTCATCTACATAAGCATATTTTCGAAAACACCCACTTATAGTTTCTTACCTGAATTAAGGGATAAGATGAGTTTTCCTTTAACTAACTCCAGGGTGATGTGTTTGCCATTTTGTCCTTCTCTGTGGAGTAGAATCCCATCAGTCTGCCTGGTTTTAAATTTCAAAGAAATAACATCTTTTGTTGGACTCACGGATTTCTGATTAAATGTGTATAGCAAGGAGCTTTTTCCATCAAAATTAACCATCTCAGATCCTACAGCGGGAGACATTAAAAAGTAATCTAAGTATAATACATCTTTACTCATGCACTGAAATGAGCAAGTCGACACAAACACACACAGACATAATACATCTCTGGTTTGTTTAGTACAGAGGGAAAAAACGGTGCCGCCCATTCTCCCTTGATACCAGTAGTTGAGATCCCTAAACTCCTCTTTGCCTTTTCTTTTTTTTTTTTTAAAGATTTTATTTATTTATTTGAGACAGAGAATGAGAGACAGAGAGCATGAGAGGGAAGAGGGTCAGAGGGAGAAGCAGACTCCCTGCTGAGCAGGGAGCCCGATGCGGGACTCGATCCCGGGACTCCAGGATCATGACCTGAGCCGAAGGCAGTCGCTTAACCAACGGAGCCACCCAGGCGCCCTCCTCTTTGCCTTTTCTGACATTTTCCTTAACATGTATCATCTAGAAATACTTCTGTTGACCAAGCCCAATTGCTTCTGCCTTTGCATTGGCCACTTCTCATCCTGTAAACAATGAAGATCAGTAAAGAAGTTGAAGTCACTCCCCGCTGCATCACATCATGGCTACGAAGCTGCCATTGTCCCTCAGCTTTCTGATAGTCTTATTTTTCCAGCTATCAAGGTCACTTGCATTCTCTTTATTGAAAAAGTTATATTTTATCATTAACGTAAAAAGAACATTGGTCAAAGCAATTGAAGACAGAACAAGAGATCCACAAAGGGATTCATATTGCCCAGAAAAATATCTCATATTTTTCATATTTCACAAGTAAAAAGACAAGACATTATTGTGCCTTAAAAAGACAAAATCATATGATTTTACTCATATGTGGAATCTAAAAACAAAAGAAATGAATAAACAAACAGAAAGCAGAATCAGACCTATAAATGCAGAGAACAAACTGGTGGCTATCAAAGGGACGGGGTGGGGGGGTGGGTAAAATGGGTGAAGGGGAGTGGCAGGTATGGGCTTCCAGTTATGGAATGAAGCATATAAGTCACGGTATGAAAGGTACAGCTAGGAAATATGGTCAACGATATTGTAATTGAGTTGTATGGGGACCCGTGGCAGCTACACTTCTGGGGAGCATCGTATAACCTATAAAGTCATCGAATCACTATGTTGTACACCTGACACTAACGTAACATTGTGTGTACACTGCACTCAAATAAAATTTTTAAAAAGAAAATTTTTAAAAACGTGTATGTGTAATAGATGAAGGTGTAAGAGAAACCCAGTGAAACAGGAAGCTGATGTCTTTTGAGCCAATGATACGATGTTGTTTATTTAACTTCACAAAAGCCTGTGGCTAATGTGCACTGAGACCTGCATTTCATTCAGATGAACCAAAATATTTACAGTAAGCCCTTTATGTTTGCAACTCTAAGGAATTTATTTCATGTGGCCACCTTTTGAAAATTCAGGAGTTTGATTTTGATTTCTATACATGGTGGAAAATACATAAACATGGTAGTGTGTCTAAAAATCATAGAAACAAGCAGTTATTCATCATTGCATAGTTCAATGCATGTCTGATAAAAACATAACCCTTTGTAAAATTCAAATGATGTCCTTTAGTGTGTCAGATGACAATAAAGTAATGAGAATTTTATAATGAAGGATTTAAATGTTTTCACATTTTACTAGTATAGGTTATCCGCCTGGACGTCACTGAAAGGCAATAGTAATAATTAAGGCTCGGGCGCCTGGGTGGCTCAGTTGGTTGAGCGACTGCCTTCGGCTCAGGTCGTGATCCTGGAGTCCCAGGATCGAGTCCCACATCGGGCTCCCTGCTCGGTGGGGAGTCTGCTTCTCCCTCTGACCCTCCCCCATCTCCTGCTCTCTCTCTCTTATTCTCTCTCTCAAATAAATAAATAAAATCTTTAAAAAAAATAATAATAATTAAGACTCATTTCTGCAGTTAGTGAAGAAGAAATGTTTGTTCCATGAATGATTTTGTCAGGCTTATTTTGATCAGATCATGACTGTCCCCAGCTTCCTTGTTGCCACTATTGTTTTGTAAGAGTAACATTGGTCTTCTAGGGATGATGATGTCCTGGCGTGTTGGCTAAGCACAGAATCCTGGGCTCCATCCCAGAGTTGTGACCCTGCTGGCCCGGGGCAGGACCTGAGAATCTGCATTTCTAACGTGTCTCCTAGTGATGTTGATGCTGCTGGTCTGGTGACTACATATGAGAACCACTGCTCTAAAGAACCTAAATGATATTTCCTGGACATTCCCTCAGGCAAAATGGAGTAGTGAAAAATTTATTGGATTCGTAGAAACACAAAAGAATGGCCTTGAAACCCTTTTGTTCTCATGTTTTCCTTTTCTCTCCAGTGAGATCACTAACACTTGTACCTAGAACAATCAACCACATGTTAATCATCACATCATATCTTATGAGGCGCATTTAACATGTATTTTGACAGGTTCGCTAAGCCTCTAAGGGGTCTGAATTATAACCTAGATATGTCGTCAACTGAATAAAACAAAACCACTTCAAAACAATATATCTTGTAGTATTCCTGGTAGTTTCACTAAAATCTTAAATGATAACAAATGTAAGCTCAGTGTAGAGGGTAAACACAGCACAGATAAAATTCAGGAATTGCTTTTAGAAATCTGGAATGTGAGGTTGCTCCTTCTCTTCATCTGAAATGACCCATATCACTCTGCAGCCTGTACGCCTCCACAAGCTAATTTTTAAAGGTTCTTTAAAAAAAAAAAAAAGTCGTGGCAGAGATCACAGGTGCCCACAAAGCCAAAAATGTATGCTGTCTGGCCCTTTACAGACGCCTGTCATCCCACACTCTGCGGCATCAACCAGTGATGGTTTTTGTGCTGGATTCCTGACTGCTTCCAGGTGGCCATGATAAGAACCAGCTCACAGCCAGACGTTGCGATCCTTCTTCAATTTAAAAATTAAAAACCCTATTTTAGATGGGAAATCACAAATTTAATTATTTTTGTTGATCTGCCTGTTGCATAATTCAATACACTTCATTTGTGGCTATTCCTGAATATATATTTATGAGGTCAAAAAATAGGTAAATATTTTGGCTCCTGTGTAGTAATATAAAAGATTGGTTTTATATGGACAGTCTTCCATAGCTTCAGATTCTGCTTTGGCAGGGATTTTGCTTTGGCAAATACAGTTTTGTTATGAAAAGACCATTTTCCCCCACTTTTCCTCCCTCCCCTCCCCTCACACTGCCCTGACTTAATTTCCATTCATTCCCCAAGTACAGCTCCATTTTCATTTATTTTTTTTAAGATTTTATTTATTTATTTGAGAGAGAGAGAGAGAGAGAGAGAGCATGAGCAGAAGAGGGGCAGAGGGAGAGGAAGCAGACTCCCCGCTGAGCAGGGAGCCCGACGTGGAGCTCGATCCCAGGACCCTGGGATCATGACATGAGCTGAAGGCAGACATTTAACTGACTGAACCACCCAGGCGCCCTCCATTTTCATTTAACATGGGTGTAGCGCCCACTAGGTGCAGGGATGCTGGGATGAAATCCAAGGGGACAGACATGGCCTGGCCCTCCCAGAGCCGACAGTGCTTCCCTCACCTTCTCACTTCTGCTGTCATGAAAAGAATGCATTTCTCCAGGAATATCCTAGTCTTACTGTGGGTTGCTAAGGAAACTAGAGACAAGGAAGCTCACAGTCAGGATGGAGGAAGTAGGAGCAAGGGGACTCTTCTCTGGGGAAGTGTCTGGAAAGAAAGAATGTAAGACCTTAGCAATCATATGGCTCCTGTCACATGCAATTTACAGATAGGCACCTGAAAGTAGCCCACATGGTTCAAACAATGGGCTATACTGTTGATCAAGAAGCCCTGGTGTGGAGCCCACATGATAAATAAGAGTACACATTATCACAAAGATGACTTACAACAGGAATATTTAGATTGGAAACTCAATTTTAGGCCTCGTCAAAGAGAATCAATTCTATAAAATGTTGTTTACTAATAAACGTTCATAAATCAATCTGAATATCTGAAAACAAACTGACAAGTCACTAAATATAAAATAACATTTTTAAACATGTGTCACTCATACACAATTTTTAAAGGCAATAGATTTTTTAAAATTAAACCAAAACATCATATTGTGAGACAGAGAATACTTAGCCCAGTGAATTTGTAGCTAGCTAGCTAGCTCTCCAAGTGCAGATGGGGGACAGCCCCAGGCAGGCCCCCTTGAGTGTAATCTCCACTAAGTAGAGGTTCCTCTCACCTTCATGCCACATGTTAGTGATAGTCATCAAATTATAACTTCAGTTAATAAAACTAATAATTATCAATTAAAATCATATAAAATTAGAAAAACACTTCCTATTTTCAATTAAGTATCACATTTTCTATTTTGGAATACAGGTTCTGTACTCTTACAATAGATGAAACTATTGTTTCCCATTCTAATTCATAATAAGTGACCTCTGTTTCAAGTACCCCAATTATTTAATTAGTTGAATTACATACAAAGACATTTTTCATGAAGCCTTCTCTTCAAAGTTAAGTGTGATGCTAAGCGGTAATTTAATGCATTATTTTGGTGTTTTTATTCAAATAAAAAATGTTAGAGTTGATTATTTGTATTAATTATGGGCATTTAAAATTTTATTATATTTATATTACATATATTTGTATTACATATATTTATATTACATATATAAATTTATATTTATATTATATATATTTATATTACATATATATTTATATTTGATGACTATCACTAACAATATTATCAAAAAAAAAAAGGGCCCACACATACTAGCCATTTAGGGAAAGAAATCCATTTCATCAGTAGTGAGACTAAATTTGTACTGATAGACTCATAGCTTCTGAATCTGGTCCCACAAACAGCCTTTCAGAACAACACAGAGCAGTAGCTCAGAGAAAGGGCTGGAGTTGCCCTGTGAGGGTCTAAATCCTGATTCTATTGCGGAAAGCCTTAACCCGTCTGTGCCTGTTTCCTCATCTGCAGAGGATGAAGAGGCCTTTCCCACACAGCATTGATACGGAGTATTAGCTAAGTCAACATCTAGACAGTGTGTGCAACAGTGCCTGAAAAACAGGTGTTGGCTACATTATTATGTTAGGGCACTAGGTGAAGAAAAGGAAGTGCCACAAGAGTGAGAGCCATGTTTATGACTTCCACTCCTGACCAAGATGGAGTAACCAGATTTACTCTCTCACTTGAAGCCAGAAAAAAATAGTGTGTGTGGGGAAATGGGGGGTGGCACATAAAACAATGGTCTTCATGATGCCCAAGAGATGAGAGACATACAAGATGAGCCCTGGAACACCACTTGGGGCACTGCCTTAAGAGAGTTTCCAGGTCACAGGGCAGGAAGGAGAAACTGGGGCAGATTCCAGCAGACACCCTGAGAAGAGGGGACAGGGTCAGGGGTCTGATGGGAACAAAGCACCTGGAGTCCACAGGCAGAGCATGGAGCAGAGAAGGATAAACAGTGAGAACACTGGTGATCAGCATTCAGCAAAGAACTGATCAGTGCATGCGAGTGATGAAGCTCATCAAGACCAGGAACTGAACCATCTAAAAGGATGAATGGGAAAGAGTGCTGGCATGAACACAGCATTGGGAGCAGTACCCAGTGTATCATCCAGTCTGGAAACCTCACCAGTCTTTGCCATTGGGTGGAGGGTCTTACCTCAGTGGTGAGAATAATTACCCTAGACCAAACACTGCTCTGGTTTGCGCTAACAAATTTTAAAAGCAAAACCTAAAAGGATCAAATCCTTTCAATTCAGGGTATCCTCGAAGAAAGCTCAAGCTATAAGAAAACAAAAATATCCAGCATCAACAAGGTAAAAATCAAAATGTCTGGCATCCACTCAAAAATTTCCAGGCATACAAGGAAGCTGGAAGGTATGACCCACAATGAGGAAAAAAAAAATCAATCAAAACAGAACTGACACCGATATTATAATTAGCAAAGAAAGACATTGAGGTAGTTGTTATAACTGTCATCCATATGTTCAAAAAGTCAAGAAGATACACAAAAGATACTTTATTTTTTTAAAAGATTTTATTTATTTATTCATGAGAGACAGAGAGAGGGGAGCAGAGGGAGGAGCAGGCTCCCCGCAGAGCAGGGAGCCTGATGCAGGACTTGATCCCAGGACCCTGAGATCATGACCTGAGTCAAAGGCAGATGGTTAACCGACTGAGCCACCCAGGCGCCCCACAAAAGATACTTTAAAAAAAAAGTGAAAATTACAATGTCTGAGTTGAAAAATACACTGAATGGGATTACTGGCAGATTAAACATTGCAGAAAAATATACCAGTGAACTTGAAGACACATCAATAGCAATATTTTCAAGTGAAACAAAGAGGAAAAAAATAATAATTAAAAAAAAAAAACAGGACATCAGTGAAGTCATGTAAGAAAACAAAGTCAAACAGCCTAATACATGTTTTATTTGATGATAACTGGGTCTTTTAAGGAAAAGAGTGAAGAGAAAATTTAGAAAAAAATATTTGAAGAAACAATGGCTGAAACTTTCCAAAGCTGATGAAAACTATAAACCCACAATTCCAAATAACCCAATGAGCTCCAAACACAAGAAACAGAATAAAACAAAACAGAACCAGACCAGAAACAAATTGCTCAAAATCTTAAAAGCAGCTAGAGAAAAAAGGGAATGTCACATCCGGAGAAACATAATTACAGATGGCGGCGGATTTCTCAGTGGAGAGGATACAAGTGTGGAAACAGAAGAGCACCATCTTAAACCTGATGAACAAAAAAATGTTACCCTAGAAGTCTATACTGAGTTAAAGTAACATTCAAAAATGAAGGCGAAATACCAACTTTCTTCAGACATACAAAAAGTGAAAGATGCCTCACCAGCAGATCTATGCTGCAAGAAAACATTAAATGACATCTTTGAGGGGGAAGGAAAATTATATGTGGAAATATGGATCAATACAAAGGAAGAGAGAACATCAGAATTTACATGGGTCAATGAATGTGTTTATCTCATTGTATATAAAACACAAACTCTTATATTGCATATAAAATAGAATGTTAACATCAGGCTTATAAATATTGACACTTGCTGAGGTTGCTAAATAAAACCTATAAATTTTTGCTGCAACAGTCAATACATTTTTTAAATAAACACAATATTTTAATTTTTTTTTAAGTAGGCTCCATGCCCAGCGTGGAGCCCAACATGGGACTTGAACTCACGACCCTGAGATAGAGACCTGAGCTGAGATCAAGAGTTGGACGCTTAACTGACTGAGCCACCCAGGTGCCCCAAATAAACACAATATTTTAAAATGGCCAATTACATGTTTTATTCCCTCATTCTCTTCCCTGCGTACCCATTTTATTTTCAATGCCTGACTTGACACAGGACTAGAATGTCACATGGATGACTGGTAGATCCCCATGGTGTTGGCCATTCTGTACCTACATATTCCATATTCCTAAGGATTCATGCACTCCTTTCCTTCCTCTTTTCTCTCCTTCTGTCCTCCCCTCCTTCTTTCTCCCTTCCCTTATTCAAACAATCAACACACAAATAAACATAAGATTACGTTACGAGAGCACACCACATCATGGGAATGATACAAGCTCAAGGGAATGCTTGAGAAGACACCGACCATGAACATGGGTAGTCGAAGTAGAAAAAAAGGAAGAGAAGACCTCCCAAAGAAGAAAAACAATCGAGAAAGAAATGAAGGTGGACCTGGGGCCAGTGTCAGTGTCTGTGGCTTCAGAGACCTGCGTTGAGGATGTCAATGTGGAATTGATCAGGGTGTGTAACTGTTACTGAAAATTTAAGAAAGTGGAGGACACCCAAATGGAGTTCTTTTTAGAGTGGGATACAAAGCCTAGAACAAGTCTGGGGGAATATGGCACTGGACACATGGGGCTGCTGGAGGGAACGAGGGACTCTAAGAAGACCCCATATACTCCACGTCCACTCTCGGAGTCGGGGGAAGGGAGGGATTTTCAGGTAGAGAACACGTGTGTGCCAAGCCAGGAAGCAATGAAAAATGCCTGGTGTTTATAGGAATAGCGAATATAACTGTAATTGGAGTTTAAAGAAATGAAACCAAAAAGAGAAGTTGCATCTAAGAGACATTATATGCCAAGATAAGCAATCGGACATTTTCTCAATATCAACAGAGCAGTGAAAATAGAAATGGGGGGAAAAAAGACAATAATTAGCTCTTTGGGCTATAAACCATATCATATTCAATTACTGTCAAAAATAAAAGTACAAAGCTTTATGCTTGAACAATTATTAATAATAAAAATGAAGACCATACAGAGACCCCACTATTAAGCAATGTACTCTGTCTAGTTTTACAAGTCGTGATGATTATTATCAGTCTACAGTTTTATGCTAGGAGCCCCCTGTGCCCGACAGCTCGTGTTTGCTGAATTTAGGATGCAGGCAAGCCCTTCTGGGGACCAGGCCGGCAGCTTTGATCTCCCTGGTACTGACCTCTAACTCAAGGAACTGGAGTAGTATCTCCTCACGAAGAACATCAAGCTAATGGCAAATTGCCATCAAAGAGCATGTTCTGCTTTGAAGTCAGTAAACCTGAAGTTGTTTCCAAACTAATGGGAGAAAGGAGAAGCTAATTTTATGGGATCAAAGAGAAGACAGAATATCGGGTGTCCCAGCCGCTTGCAGCAGTGAGCACGTTCATGGATTTCAGAAACAAAAGGAGGGAAGGAGATGGCCAATGGAAAGAGGGAAAAAAGGCTGAGAGCATCGCAACACCATCTCCGCTGAATGTTGCACGGAAATGCCAACCAGAGACAGGGTTTGGAAATAGAGTGAAAGCAGAGCCTGTCCTCGGGAAGACAGATGGAGCTGAGGCCGAAGGGGATCCTTGAATCTAGGATGGGGTTGCTTCTGGGATGGTGAGCCTCACCTCCAAAGGCCTCATTGTCTGTGGGGTTAACAAAGGGGCGATGGTATCGTTGCTACGCAGCCCCTCCCTGCTCCTCAGTGCCCACACCCTCCCGGATCCCTGAGCCACCAGAAGCCGAGATTCCTGCAGCCACTGTGCGCATGATCCTTCCTTCCTCCTTCCTGGAAGCCCCTCCCACCCGCAGCTCACCTCCCAAGCCCTTCACTTTGAAAACTGACTGACCGCTCTACTCCCTAGGCCCCAGGTTCGTGTTCCAATATTTTACATTTGTTTTGTGCAATTTTATGACTTCTCATAAAGTCTTGACAAAGAAAAGCAATCATTTTAGAAGGGCCCCCCACATCCATTCCCTAACACAGTTCTCTGCAAATAGCAAGTGTCCGATAAATTCTTATATGGCACGGGAGGGAATAAAGAAATGAAAGCCTGAATAATATAGTAGTTATGAGAACCAAATTTTGGGAAAAAGACATAGTTTTTAAATCCTAGATCCAGTATATAATAGTTCTGGCAAACATCTCCATTTCTGCAAGGCGAAGATTCTTCCTCCCCTGACGCAGAAAGCTTATTACTATACCAGATCCATTTGGCTGTTGTGGGAGTTGAATGAGAAAATGTCTGTAAGGTAGGATCTGACACATTACATATTTTGCATATGATAGATCTTACTGACATTTCTGCAAAGCTAATGCTCTGATCAGGTATGAAATGAAGTGTGACCAAAAACCCAACCTCCCAAGATGTTCCCATCCAACATACTCTTTGGGTTATTCTCCAGTTTTCTAGATTTTTTGGAATACTTTTTTTCTTTTGGACTCATTTAAGAAATTCCAGTATATTCCAGATCATCAAAATGGCAACTGTAGAGTCGATTCCCCCACAGATGTCACTGAATGCGTTTCTGCTTGTGTTCATGCTCACGTTGGCTGCAACTTTTGTCACTCTTCTCATTAGTGGGGAAAAGAGGGAAGACACAACTCATAAATGATGTTCAAATGAAGGTTCACATCAAGGAAAGTGGGAATTCAAGCGGTGAATATGGGAGAAGCACAGAGTCATTGCGGATTACGGGGAAAACAAGATCAGCTGCTGTCACCTGCATCCCCACACTAGAGTCACCTCATTGTCCGAGAACAGCACCATCCATCACAGTGAATTACTGTTGTTGACTTGAACCTCGTTATTTTTATGATGCACCCACTCTAAAATAGGGACCCTGCTCTCCTCTGGAAATCTAGGATTCTGAGGCTCAATTGGGGCACACCTCTACATTCAACTAGAAAATAACCAAAGACAGCAATATCCAGGCTTTCCATAAAAAACAGTTTTACATACAGGGATATTTAAAAGGCTGAAAAAAGTCAAGCTCGGTTTTCAGCCTGGCCTTTGGAGCATGTCCCTCTGTCACTGATCTTGGCAGGGGTGGGGGGCTGCTGGGAGGATTAAACACCACTTACGGTATGTGCATCCGTACACTTCTATCCGCATCCCGATCCTGCCCTTAGGGTTCCAGGCTAAGGGGAGGAAGCGCAGGAACCTGGCTTCGAAGGGAGGCTGGAGTCGGTAATGCACCACACTGTCCGCATTTGTGTTTCCTGGAAAACCCTGGTTGAGAAGGGAGAAAGGGATCAATGTGTCTGCAGAACACGGAGTTCACGTCACTTCTCTTGTCCAAGAGCGATGGAGGCTTCACTCTGTTAATATGCAAAAGGCTGCCTGCTTTATGGAAATGCTGCTAATGTTTTTTGGTTTTTGAAATTTTTCTTATTGTTATGTTAATCACCATACATTACATCATTAGTTTTTGATGTAGTGTTCCATGATTCATTGTTTGTGCATAACACCCAGTGCTCCATGCAGAACGTGCCCTCTTTAATACCTATCACCAGGCTAACCCATCCTCCCGCCCCCCTCCCCTCTAGAACCCTGTTTGTTTTTCAGAGTCCATCGTCTCTCATGGCTTGTGTCCCCCTCCGATTTCCCCCCCTCATTCTTCCCCTCTTGCTATCTTCTTCTTCTTTTTTTTTTTTCTTAACATATATTGCATTATTTGTTTCAGAGGTACAGATCTGTGATTCAACAGTCTTGCACAATTCACAGTGCTCACCATAGCATATACCCTCCCCAGTGTCTATCACCCAGCCACCCCATCCCTCCCACCCCACCCCCCACTCCAGCAACCCTCAGTTTGTTTCCTGCGATTAAGAATTCTTCATATCAGTGAGGTCATATGATACATGTCTTTCTCTGATTGAGTTATTTCGCTCAGCATAACACCCTCCAGTTCCATCCACGTTGTTGCAAATGGCAAGATCTCATTCCTTTTGATGGCTGCATAATATTCCATTGTATATATATACCACATCTTCTTTATCCATTCATCTGTTGATGGACATCTTGGCTCTTTCCACAGTTTGGCTATTGTGGACATTGCTGCTATAAACATCCAGGTGCAGAAAGGACTGGCATGATATATTCAGAGCACTAAATGAGAAAAAATATGCAGCCAAGAATACTATATCCAGCTGCTAATGTTTAAGAGGGATGTGACAACCTTTCTTCAGGGCCTAGATTAGTCACCATTGTTCTAAGTTTTCCTTATTTGCAGGGTGATTTAAATTTCAGTGGCACCATTAAGCTGGCTATAAACCGGCTACCCTTGAAGGCTTGCTTTTGGAAAGGTGCTCTTCCCCTAAAGCATTTCCCTAATCTCTAAGCAGTTAAAACGCTCACAAGCAGCCCCACATCCAAGGCAATCAAGCACAAGGATAACTTGCAGTTTGCGCAGTAAGAACACTTAACTCTGGGATTTGAGAGCTGGAAGGGACCTAGACAGGGTTCTAGTTCAAAACCCTTCATTTATAAATGCAAAACCAAAATCTAAGAAAGTAGGAAGATTCTGCAGCAGTAGGATAGCTATTATCTAGCATGACCAAGACTAGATTTGGGGGCTTTGGATATCAATCCCAATGTTCTTTGTGTGTGTTCAGGTTGCCCCAAGTTAGCCGCACTTCGGGAGCACCCAGGAGACCCACATGATGGAGGGGTGTGCTAGCTCAGACATGGGCACCTGGCCTCATGCTAGAAGGGGCCAACATGCGAGCACAGGATGTTGTTATAGGGAATGTGTGACTCGTTTCTCATGGCGTTGTTTTTCATGTAAATATCAGCATGCATATAGGGAAACCCAAAAAAAGGGTGATGCTTCCGTATATATACACATTAATCATAGATATGTTACTAACAAGTTAATCAATTTTTTTAAAGGTAACACATACATGCAAGAAAATTTACAAAACACAGCACAGACTCCAACACACAGGATGTGCGTTCCCATGCAGCCTCTGCACCCTGTCCTGGCAACCTCTCTTTAACAGTGTTGACTGAAGTGTTCTGTACTTTTATTCAGGGGGTGGGAAAAGATGGGTGGGTTTCAGATGACATGGATTTAGTTATCATCCATTCAGTCATCAGCAAATCCACTCCTGCTCACCCCTGTGGTCTTGCCTACTTCAGTAAGCCTTAACGCCCACACATCAGTATTCAGGCCATAGGATGCATCAGAAGATCACAGCTCATGTGTAAATAATTTGTCTGTGCCTGCAAAGTCCACTGAAATGCTGGGCTCCTCTGTCCTGCCACCTGAGCCCCAGAACCTCCTCTCGCCTCCTTCAGACCAGGATTTCAACGGGCTCTTTCTGCTCTGAGCATTTTAGAGTCTGCCCCTGAAGCTTTAGATCCCTTTTTAAAATTGATTCCATCAATTTTTCATCAGATTCTTCATCAGTTTTCCCAGATGGCCTATGCAATAGTGGAGCCTAACGACCTAAGGTTTTCCTAATAGTAACACAGCATCTTAATAGAAAATGCTGCCCCATCCAAGGACCTTGCCAGTTTATGCTCTGAAGACAAACTGTTAGAGCCCCAGCTATGGTGTGTCTCTTTTAAAATCTAATGTCAAATGTTAAATCTATCTAAATGCTATCAGTTCTTTGGAACCCACTGTCCAAAGTTCAAGTTCTGCACTCTTTGATCTCTCCAAGTTTTATCATCCAGAGGGTCAAAGATGTTCTCGTAATATTCCTTCCTATGATAGTAATAAAACTAAGGGACAAAGGACTTGACACTTTCTTATGCTCACTTGCACTAGAAGGACAGACTCCACTACCCACCTGCAGGTAAAACAAACAAACAGATATAACCATGTAGCACAGGGCCAAAGCTCTTAGTTCAGCCAAGAAGGCTGCCTGCCTAGTCGTTTTGCTTGGTGAAACATCAGACCTGCCTTAACAACCAAACCCAACCAAACCAAGCCCAATCGCTACTCAGGGTTGTAAACCATGAGAAGCAGGTATGAACAGATGGAACTAGGAATATAGAAAACCCAAATGTGATGGCAGTCCCAGTTTCAGACACTGTAATACCTCCTCTTGGCTAGTGAATGAAACATCAACTGGGAGGCCCTCAGTCATTTCTCTCTTGCTCAGTGAAAGCATAACCTTTGCCCAATATCATTTTTCAAGGGTTAGCAATTGTTACGCCAAGATCAGGTAAGCCCTTTCCATTGTCGCCATGCTCCAAATGGGAAGTCGGGAATGTGCACTCCCCACCCCCACCTTCCTGCTGGAACCACAGGCTGGTGTGCCCAGGACCTGCACTGTACCAACGCCACCACGTTCCAGCATATGGTCTTAGCTATTATTATAGGCTGCCAGCCACACTTCCTTCATCTACAAAACCAGCTTGGTCAAACCTAACTCTAAAGGTTGAGGTGCCATTAAGTGAGATACTATCTGAAAAGTCATGTTCCCACTCTTGCCTGGAGGTAGTTGGTCCATGAGGGTGGCCACTGTGGCCATGGCCATGGCTGCCATTTTGGTTACTGTGGGCACATTTGGCAGAGGCAGCTCATTTGTCAAACTCTGCATCTTGTTACTTACATTCTGTCTCAGGTTCAATACCCAAGACATGCAGATCAACATTCAAGAGAGGAACGTCGGCTCCTATATCCACTGTGAAGCCAAAATTATAATTCAACCTAAGAACTGAAGTCAATATTTATTTGAGTGTAACTGACAAAAATTCTAAACGTCAGTATAAACCATATAATGAAATGATTTCCTAGGAAGGATACTTTAACAAATTATTTTATTTTCCTTGGCTATTGTTACTTCCTTCTGGAGTACTTTGTTTATGGAATAAAAATTCTGAACACCGTGCTTCAGATTGTGATGACAATGCCGTACGGCAAAAGGAATTTCTAGTTCTGTTTTAATGGAATTCAGACAGAATACTATTTAAGAAATATTTCAAGTGGCAATAATGTCTTAACAGCCTATGAAAAGAGGAGATTCAGAAAGCACTCTTTACAACTCCTGGGAATCTGCATACAAAACAAAACATTCGTCACGTACAATTTTAATTATATTCAAATACTTGGAACATATGTATGTGTATACACCTATGCAATCATCTTTATTCATTCTAATTTTAAGGAATTACATTATTCTTGTCTTAGGTAGAACTGTCAACAGTTCCTTTGGGTACAGATCAATAATACATTTCTTTAAAGACACAGAAATTAAGTGAAATGAGTTTGGCACACGAGGGATCCCTACTAGCATGTCACTCTCACTTTTGGGGCTCATTACTGAAATGATCCCATATATTTTTGTGAAGCTAATGTTTATCTCTTAAGAGATGGTAGAATCTATTCTTTGCCTTATGTACTTTTGCTTTGGGGTTTCCAGAACACACTGGATGCACAGGCCACACACAGACTGGCAGGCCCACTCTCTGTTCTAACAAGTGGGAAGATGAAGACCCCATCTTCCCCATCTCTCGTTACAGGAGTGAACTCCGGGAAGCCAGCACTTTCGCGTGTAAAGTAAGAACAAGAAAACCTCTCTTACAATTCTGATGAGTTAGTGTAAGCAGTCTCATGGGCTTGTCTTTCTGGCATCCCCCTTGGCTCGCCTAGCATTAAGAAACAAACCAACAAAACCCTCCCCACTACTGATCACCGGGAACACCTTAGTTGGACATGGACTCAATATTCAATCACTTTAAAGGCATCACAATTGAATGTTTCATCCACTATTAGGAACAGACAATGTCTGATGAAGTCTTCAGTTTCCACATTAGCTATGCTGAAGGTAACCCAATTCCATGGCTTGGGCTCCACTCAGGTGCTATAAGTGTGTTTCCAAAATAATTTGTTTTAGGAATCGATGACATTTCTGAAAAGCTGCCAACTCTGCATTGAGTTTAGTAAGCAGTCACATCAGTAGGATCTAAATCATGAGAAAGGATCGTTAGGAGGCTCATGCAGAGCCATGGTCTCTAGTGTAACGTGAGTCCTCACAATTCTGCGTTAAAGTCAACAAATGACCTTCAAGATGCCTATTATGTATTTGTCATTTTAGGTTTGAAATATCTGTGTCCTAAGGTAGGCTTTTATAGCAATGCCTTATTTCAAAATACAAGTGATGAAATAGGGCTCAGTGATTTTAAAAATAAATAAATATTAAGCCTCTACTGTGGGCCCCTAGGAAATCCGAGCTTCATTATTCACTCATGTGTTCATTTTATTTTAAGACCTCTGAGGTAAGAGGGAGGATGTTGCTGGGATTAAGAGAGTGTGCAGGAATCCCCGAGCTCTAATTCTGGCCATTTCAATTACGGGGCCATGATGGTCTTGGACAAGATGTTTAAATCTCCCCACGTTTCAGCTTCTTCATGAGTAATGGGGGAATAATAATAATTATTGTTATTATTAAAAATAATATTTTGTCCTTGTTATTTCCGGAGGCAGATGAGTTTACTTCAACAGTGTTCTAGAAAGTGAATGAATAATCTCTCTTCTCACTTAAAACAAGCAAACGTGTACCTGAAGTATACTTAAAAGACCTGCTTGTGTCTAATATGTATGTATTAATGCACAGAATATGTACATTACAGGCATGTATGTGATATCTTCTGATGTGAAAATCTCAATGTGTTAGAAAAAGTATGCACTTAAGAAGTATTTCCTGGGTTCTTTTATGGACTCTTGGTGGAAGCAAGTCACAAAGTCAAACCAGTGACTGAGCAAAAAGAGACGATCACTTCTCTGTGTCCCAGCACCTTCCCCTACTTTGAGAGGGAACCCGCCCCGCACAGCTGCACCACATAGAAACCCATTGTGCCTGGCCCTGGACTCATCCACATCCCAGGGCTAATGCAGATGCAGGAAACAGGGTCCCAAATGCTGCTCTTCATTGACGTACTTTTGTTATCTGTGCTGTATAAAGAAGGGTAATGTAAGCATTACCAAAATATTATTGAAATAGAGTATTTTTAAAACACATTGCTAAGTTGTAGGCTTTTACTGCTTAGTGTTACCTTCTGCTTGAAATATGAACCCAGTTTCCTTGACTGCAGAAAAACTCGTTTGGGTTTCTCAATACTCCTCCCTTCCCCATCTTCCTAAGTGATCAGGAGAAATACATTTTATAAGATATCTGAAAGGCCCATTAGTGTTGGCAAAGAGGTTTAAAGTAGAGAAAAAGCCAGAAAAAAAATTTCCAATAGCAACAAGAGCATACATTAAAAACAATATGTGGTTATTGAAAACAATCCCAGAACATCGCAAAAAATATGTGTGGTTTGATACACGGCACAACTTATTTTTTGAAAACTGAATTAGCTCTCAGTATTTGAAGAGTGACACAAAAGACCAAAATGAAGTATTGCTAGTGTTATAAGAAATGCCTCAAATGAGTGTTTAATAGTGTGCATCTCCTATCAGCAGCTTGAAGAAATTAAATAAGTTAACTGAATGAAAAGAATTAAATGTAACATTTAAACTTGACTCTAGGCACAGTTTTGAGGGCATTCTTTAACAATTCAGATTATTGGTAGGATAGCACTATCCTGTTAGCTTCCTGTATATGTTCAAAATAGTGATACGTCAAATAGGTTATTTGTACAAAATTTAGGAAGATTTCTCGTCAAGAAGTACCAGTGACTTGAAGTGATACCATATGTATTTAAGTCAACATCAAAATACTTCATAGGGGCGCCTGGGTGGCTCAGTCGTTAAGCGTCTGCCTTCGGCTCAGGTCATGATCCCAGGGTCCTGGGATCGAGCCCCGCATCGGGCTCCCAGCTCCTCAGGAAGCCTGCTTCTCCCTCTCCCACTCCCCCTGCTTGTGATCCTGCTCTCACTGTGTCTCTCTCTGTCAAATAAATAAATAAAATCTTTAAAAAAAAATACTTCATAAAGTAGGGAACTCATCTAACTTACTGTGGTGGGCTGAATTGTGTCCCCCCCCAAATTCATATGTGGAAGCCCAAACCCCCAGTACTTCAGAATGTGACTGGGTCTATAAAGAGGTGATCAAGGTAAAATGAGGCCATTAGGGTGAGTCCTAATCCAATGTGACCGGGTTGTTACAAGAGGAAATCCGGACGCACAGAGAGACCGCAGGGAACGTGCACATGGAGGGAGGACCACGTGAGGACTCAGCAAGATGTTAGGCGCCATTACAGTACAATAAACTGGGGGAAAAAAACTTGGCACTGGTGTTAGACATCTTGAACAAAAACTCCATTTTTAAATAATTTCTGAGGGAGAGCGAATACCACTGAGCAGCTAAATAAATACTTCTAAAACCTTCTATGTGGATTTTAATTTCTTTCAAGAGGCTAACTGCCAGGGTGCCTGACCGGCTCAGTCAGAGGAGCATGCGACTCTTCAGCTCAGGGTCTTGAGTTCGAGCCCCAAGTGGGGCGGAGAGATTTCTTAAATAAATAAATAAACTTTAAATAAATACATTTTTTAAAAGATTTTATTTATTTATTTGAGAGAGAATAAGATAGAGAGCATGAGAGGGGGGAGGGTCAGAGGGAGAAGCAGACTCCCTGCTAAGCAGGGAGCCCGATGCGGGACTCGATCCCGGGACTCCAGGATCATGACCTGAGCCGAAGGCAGTGGCTTAACCAACTGAGCCACCCAGGCGCCCTAATCTTTTTTTTTTTTTTAAAGATATTATTTTATTTTATTTTGACAGAGAGAGACCCAGCGATAGAGGGAGCACAAGCAGGGGGAGTGGGAGAGGGAGAAGCAGGCTTCCTGTGGAGCAGGGAGCCTGATGTGGGACTCGATCCCAGGACTCCAGGATCATGACCTGAGCTGAAGGCAGTCGCTTAACCAACTGAGCCACCCAGGTGCCCCTAAATAAATACATATTTTTAAGAAAGAGGCAAACTGTCCATTTTAATATAGGGGAACAAGCAAACAATCCTGCAGTAGTGGAATGACAGTGTTTTCCATTCTAAATTTTCTTCTCCAATCAGATATTTAGATTTATCCTACACTCTGTTTAATAAGGGAAACATACTTACCATCCCAAGATTTTGCTGTCATATATATTAAAAAAATAAGAGTCATTTCTGAGTGGTAGTCACAATTCTGCACTCAAAGGAAGTATTCACTTACATAGGATTTAGGCAAATAAGCTTAAAATTGTATCCTGATCAAATAGCTGTGTTTCAACTAATTGTCTATCTAAGGTTGTTTTGGTTATTTTAGTAACCTCCCCCTCCCCCCCCCAAAAAAAACCCTGTTCTTTTCTTAGCATTTTAAATTTGAGTGAGCAATACTGTTAAACCAAAGTGATTACGGTCACTATGAGTTCAAAATTAATTCTGACACAAGAATTATGCTTAGAACGGGATAAAAGAAATACATCTCCGAAAGTAAGTTGAAATACATATGATGTAAGTCCCTTGCCACAAATACTTGCCATTTCCTAAGGATGATAAAAGGCTGTGGGGGCCAGAGCAGAGGTTAGACAATTCTCCATGGGTTTCTCACATTTCTGCACATCTTACAAAAAGAAGCCCTGACTATCTTTTATTCTGAACTGTCTTTCAAGGACATTTATGTAGAAAGCAGCCTTGTAAGATCATTTTTTTTCTTCCAGGAGAAGGGCAGGCATGCTTCCCGCACACAAGATTCAGGTTCCCTAAGCTCTTGTAACGTAACCCCCTGAATGTGCAGGCAACCATCTGGGCCTATAAACATAGCACACGTGTGACGTAGGGTCAAGGAGAACCAAGGCCGGGACCTGATGCTTCCTGCCGGGCTTTCTGAATAACCAAGTCAGTCACACACTCCCCTGTCTCTGACCCAGGAGCCTCCTGTCTTCTCCCAGCATCCAGGAAACAAGCAGGCTAACTTGTTGCAAATAGAGCAAAAGCTCAGACACCTCAGGGTTCTAAAAGGAAAGTTTAAAATTCATCTCCTGACTTCTTAGAGAACGTGTAGGAAAAGGCATAGGACTAAATAATCTATTTAATTCAAGCTGCTATGCAAACATTTATATATTTCAATATATTGGTCTGTTATGTTGTGCTCTTTTGTTTGCTTTTATTAATGCATGGTTACAAATTATTTTTTAATTTATTTTTTAAATGCTACGTGTTATATTGTTTCTTAAAAAATACCAAGAAAAAACAAAATGTGGTCTGTGTTCTCACCAGCAAGAAAACCCCAGTTAACATGGAAAATAAATGATAAGCATAGATAGCTTTGGCTAGAAAAGTCAAATAGTACAGAAAAGCTTAACATGCAGAAGCCACTCTTTCCCCTGTCCCCAGTTAGCCATTGTTTATGGTTTATTATAATTGTCTTCTGCATTTACTGCTTCCCACCAGTCCTTTTTTTTTCCAGATTTTCTAAAGTAGGGATCCCCATGATTAGAGACGGGCAGACCTGAGGTCCCCGGCTTAGGCACAGCAGGTGCCATCCCCCTGCCACAGGATCCTTCCCATCATTAACAACGTTCTAGAGAAGCTCCAGCCGACATCCCAGGCACTGGGGAAAATATTAGCAAATACTGCCTCATCCCTCCCCCCAGCAGGGAAGCATGCTGGATCCACAAGACACCAGTCCCTGTCACCTGGAGACACCCTTCTTCCCTTCTCCTCCAAAAGGGAAGCAGGTAGGAAAGATCTGCCCAGGTCCCAATCTTTGGAAAGGCAGATCAGGAGTTCCTGTTTGGTTTAACCACTGAGAAGCCAGATCAACTGAAGTCACTTTTGTAAACTGCTTACCATTCATTTTTAATTAACATGTGGCATAATAAAAAAGTATGCATCTCATTAACTATATATTGCATTTGCTCAGTGGTAAGTTTTGCTACGCTAAATTCTACTCATGTAATTTTTCTCCACAGTTGGTCTCTGCAGTGAAATTTCCACCTACATAAAGTTTTACAGAAATGGAAGAAATCTACGTTATGTTCTGTGTACAATCCAGATCTTTTCCATTTCAAAATGTTTACCTCTGTATTTCAGTATGCTTGATGATCTCATTTATAATCTCAGGGTATGTTTTGGGCTCTTTAAATATGCAGATTAAACTAGAATCCTGAGATTTCAGAGTCACAGGGGATGATGATATTATGCACTGAGCACCTGCCAATGTCAGGGAGGAAAGACTTCTCGGCTCTTTTAGAGGGCCTTAGAATAAACCAACGAGCGGCAGATTAACAGGAGAAAAAGTGTGTTCCTATAAACGGGAGTTAACAAGAGAAGAAGCTAGCTCCTGGCTAAAGTTGGACGCTTATTAGACCTCATTTAGCAGGGAAAGAGGGAGGAGACAGGGCTTCTAAGGAAAGAACAAAGTAGTTTCTTTAGGAAAGACAAATGGGTTTTAGGGAGAATGAACCAGAGATGGGGAAGTTTGTGATAATATTTGTTGATGCAGGTGAGAGTGGTCTTTCTTTTTCTGTGCCATGAACCTCTGTGGAGAGGATTTATGGTAGGTTATCTCGGTCTCTCCCCTGGGAGTGGACCTGCCTAGAGCAGGGGATTCACAGCAGCCTCACCTCTCAGAAGTGGCTGCTTTTAGTCAAATTAGTGCCATGAAGGCCGCTTTCTGCAGCTGTTCATTCCCCAAGGCCTTCAGTTTAAAATAATCTTCATGCCAATTCTGAGATTCAGAGTGGGTCCCCCCACTAGGAGCTCCTCCCCCTGGGTCTTCACCATGGGCTCCCCCGCCTGTAACCCCCTGAGACCATGCCTGCTCTTTACTTTGCACAGACCAGAAAACTGGCTCTGAGGTACTCGGGTCATCAGCCCCAGGGGCCAGACGGCCAGTGGCAGCGCTGGGTTCTTACCCAGGGCTGTCTGACCCCAAAGCCCGGGCTGTTCCGACCACTCCAGAGATCTCAGAGCGCATCTAGATCCAGCCCTCCTTGTGTTATTCAATAAATTTATTTACCTCACTGCCAACCACTAACTGTGAGATCTTGGACAATTTCCTTAGCCCATTTGTGCCTGTAAAATGATAATAGTACTCACTTCAAAAGCTTACTGTGGGGAACAGTGCCCAGCACTTAGGAAGTACTAAGTATCTGCTTATCATTTTCTTATTTACTTATTATCATTTACTTTGTAGACATCAAGGTGTTCTCATAAAATATTCAGAAACTAAATATTGACTTCACATGATCCACCCATCCCATATGGATAGACATCTAGGTAGTTGTTGGTTTTTGGCTGTTACAAACCCAGGCTGCAGTGACCATGAACACCTTAGTGGATCTGCGGGAGTGGGGAGAGGGCCCTGATTCGAGGAATTCTGAAATACAGATTCCTACGAATAGTATTGCTACCTGAAGTCTGTGCACACACTACTACGTGATCACGTTTCCCCTCTATGGAGGAGCTTTGTTATGCATCCTCCCAAGTCAATTTCTGATGGTATTCCACCACTAGGCAACAGAAGGCCATCAGTTTCCAAAATTTCATGAAATTTACATTAACTCAAAATTTTGTTTTTTAGACTTTATTTGAGAGAGAGAGAGAGATGTGGGGGGGGCAGAAGGGGAGGTGCAAAGGGTGAGGAAGAGGGAGAAGCAGACTCCCCACTGAGCCGGGAGCCTGACGCTGAGATCATGACCTGAGCCGAAACCAAGAGTTGGTCCCTTAATCGACTGAGCTAGCCAGGCGCCCCTAACTGAAATTTTTGAACTAGCTTTAGAAGTATGCAAGAGAGGAGAATCCAAGAAAGGAGAAAATATGTTACCAAATTACACACAAAATGATAATGATGATGATGTTCTGTGTTTGTGGAGTGCTTCCTATGAATGAAGCCCTGAGCCAGGAACTTTGCTTTGATCACCTCGCTTACTTGTCACAACCTAACCCCTCCCACCTACACATGAATCAATCCATCTAACTGGACGAAGTGCAATAAAGAGTTTGTTGCTGTTGTCTGGTTTGTAAAGCGAAGTTGCTCGTTATCACCTCTCTCCTGGATTATTTCACAGACATTAGACAAAGTTTCAGAAGAAAATTCTCCCTTGCATAGAAGAGTGGCTCTTCCCATGTTTTCTCACAAACCTTAGCTACAAACATTTCAGAAACGCTAATATAATATATAATGTTTTCTATAAATAAATAAAAGCAAAGATTTATCTCATTCATGTAAATGCTAAAAAAGCAAGATAGCAGAATTAATGATTGAAGCCTAACACCTGAATGACAACAGATGAGCAAAGATCTACAGCAGATCAACTATAAAGGACAATACACGTAAGCAACATCGACTTCACAGTCACCGGGCAAACTGTGATGTACGATTTGAAAAATACTAGAAGTGGTCCCTGTCTTTCAAAACATCCCTCCTATTCTTTCCCACAGAGTCTGAGGGGTCGCTATGGCCTCGAACTTGTGATTTACTGTGAGTCTTGAAAGCTTTTCAATCTGGAGAAGTCTCTTTCTGAAATAGAACTACCCTTTTGTGCCATTCTTTTAAGTCAGGGTCTCTCATTCGTTTATTAATCCAACAGTATTTATTGAACCACCATTGCGGGCAGGCGCTGTGTCAGGCTCTGTGGAAGATGGGAGACAGAAGCAGCATGGAAAGCTTAGGAGAGCTTACATTCACCTTACATACACTGTCCTCTATTCCTACCTGCGAGCGAGGACACAGACGAGGACAGAGTGGAGGAAATGCTCATCTCTGAGCAGGTAGGAGGGGAAAATCACAGAACACTTTCTTTGCCTGCCTTACTCTTTTGCCTCAGGCTCGTTCTGTGGACAGAACATAAAACATGTGGGAAAACATATAATGTGCAGGTACTGAGCCTCCAGCCAGGGCACCCCTGCCTCTGTCCTTGTCCTCGTGGTCCCTATCCTGGTCCCAGCAGCTGCTCCCCCAGCAACTCCTCATCCAGGGTTGTCATGGAGCCTGGAAGAGGATCCCATATTGCCTCTTTGCTGGCTTGAACCAGACAGACATCCATCTGAAGAAAAGGGGCTCACCTGTGCTAAGATCTATTTCCAGGACACTAAATGTGATCTTTTTCAGAAGCAGGATCTCAATAAATCCATACCATGACCCTGGGTGTTAGGATATATCAGGCTGTTTTTTATGGAAAGAAAGAAAAAGAGAGGCTCAGATCAGAAAAGTTTCTTTGACAAGCTTTATAGCAAATGGTGGAGCAAGGGATCAGCCCTCCTCTGAGACTGAGGGTGGGAGCTTTTGGGAATAACATACAACACACTAGAGCGCAGGCTGGGAGAAATCCACTTACTGACGGGAGGTTTTATCTACACATACTTCTAGTGTGATGGAAACAGTAAGTAGGAATTCTCCGGGAAAAACTCCAAGAAAGAAACATCAAGAGTAGGATGCCGAGTTACTGTTTGTCTGAAGTCAATCCTTCATCTTTCTCATGCCTTCAGCCTCCCCTTCAGCACACTGAGGGTTTGGACAGATGGGCTCAGAAGCCCTATCCACTCTGGCTAAAAGAAAGACCCATGACAAGATTTTACCAATTCCCAAGAGTTTAAAGGACAACAGAGAGGGTCAAGATTCTGCATCAGAAGAAGCCAGGGACATCTGGGGAGAAAGGTACAGCTTAGCCCCTCACAGGCCTGCTTCATACAGAAAGGAAGGGAGAGAATTCTGATACTCCTTCCTGTAAGCAACCACATACCATCCTTCCTTCATTCGAGACTTACCACCCGGAAAAGCAAACAAACAAACAAAACATGTAGAAAGGCTGAGCCAGGGAAAGTGGTTTCTACACCAACTATTTCTAAGTTAGTATTATGGTCTTACAATACCTCACTTTTATTGTTTAACTGTCTCTGCTCTGAGTACTTTTCAGAGAAAATTCTTAAGTGAGCATTCAAGTGAAGCCATAAAAATGTTCTGTAGTGTGATCAAGTGGGTATTTTAACGATTTATAATTATGCTTCTAACATAGAAAATGCTCCATTCCTCCCAAGCTGAGCTTGTTAGGAGTCAGATAGATTCATGAATGTGTGCAATCTCTATTATATTTCTGTCCTGGGCTATTTTCCTTAAAAATGTTTATAGCTGCTTAAGCAGTGATTTAGAAAAAATACTTGGACTCCTTTTTTTTTTTTCACTTTAAATACTCACTTAAAATATTGTAAAAATACTAAAAGATAAAATTCTCCCGTTCTCATGCCTCAAAGTTTTTAGTTTGTGTTTTTGAGTATGCTGTGTATTGAAAGTGATGTAAATGTGCTAGGTGTCCTGATACAAGGGTGGTATTTTCCATTCGATGCCTGTTTCTCGAAGGTTCAGTTAAGCACAGAGGACCAGCTGACATCTTCCGCTACTTCTGTGCGGGCTCTGTCCCATCACTAAACCTGCCTGCTGTACTTTGTGCCACCAACAGGTTATGGGACCACTGGGGTCTGTGTTCTGGGATCCTGGCTTCTAAGCTGGACCCACTGGGAGAGCTCTGGAGACCACACGGTCTGCCTACAGAGTCCTACCATGGCCCAGGAGAGCAACAGGGAAGATCAAGGGCAGTGAGAACGCTCAGCACTGCTGCCCCTGGGTTTCCTCTTCCCCCCCCCCCCCGCCGACCCCAGGACAGCACCCCACCTCACTCCTGGCCACCTACTCCCAGGACGCAGTGGTGGATGCCCAAAAACTAGGGTTCTAAGAGCCTTCTGCCCACATTTGACATATATATATAATCTTAGTGAGGCAGTGATGGATTGGTGAAGAAAATAATGTTTGTTAAGTGGATCTAATTCAGAGCTCCTGACTGTCATGCAGCGTCTGTGCGTAAATCTTTGAATATTCTTGAACTTCCATTCTTTCTATGCAAAATCGAGGCGACAGTGATTGCCCTGGCTAGCCCCCATCACGGCGGAGGGAAGATGTGTTCGTGATTTAGAGACTGAGCGCGAATTCCATGGCCGGTGCTTTGTGGAACGAGGCCAGGTAGGAAGAAAGAAGTAAAAGAAGGAACAAAAACAGAAAGACAAGGTGTTCTTTTTCCTTCAGACAGTAATAAATGCACTGAGGAGTCTGAAAGGTGCCAGGGGCCGGGGTCCAGAGCCCGGCAGACACCACAGACACCTGAGCCTGAGGAGAATGTCACAAATCCCAGTTCCCCGTCACCACAAACTAACAGAATGCGTTTCCTCTCCGTCAGTTTCAGGTGACAAAAGACTGTTTATATATTTTGGAACTGTACGGGGTGGTATCAGAGTCTTGGTTCTCTTACCTGGAGAAGGAAAATAAGGTTGAAAATGAGAAGAAAGAGTGAAGACCACTGGATCGTAAATTGTTAACACTTCTTTCCCAGACGACCCAACACCCCTATGCAGAGGGGGTGAGCCCCCCACCCGGGTGCATCAGGGTTGTCAGGCTGGCTCCTGTCCCAAATTCCCCCTCTCGCCCTCCCCTGTCTGTGACCCAGGGATGTCCAACAGCAGTGAAAACCCTCAAGGCTTTGTTTTCCATCCCGGCCCCGAATACGGGTACCTGCCCAGGGGTTCTCACCAGCACAGCTCTGCACCTGCTGGGTAGGGCCACCTCCTGGGCGCGCCTGCCAAGCAGCTACCAGCAAGGAGGGCCAGCTGTGCCTCCTGCCCTAGCACCTGTGACTGTAACAAATGCTGTCATTCCTTAGCTTTCCTGAGTGTGATTTCCACAACGGCGTTGGAATGCTCCTTAAAGACCCCACAAGGGGAACTGAACTCCCCCACTCACAACACAGTGAAACTGGTAGAAAACAGAATTTTCATTACAAATACATGCGGTCCGGGAAAGCTAAGTGATTTACTAACCCACACTTCTAGAAGGTCTCACTGTGTCCTAGATACCTGATAAACTCAGAGAGCCCGTTTCCTGGACAGTAGATCACAACAGCTCAGTTTCTCTCTGCCCCCATCCTTGTGTCTCTGCTCACGACTGACCAACCTTGTTCTCATGACCATCAGCCATGCGTATGACTAGTAAATTCCTATTGTGTAAAATGCACGAGAATGAGGACCTTGCACAACAAGTGATTTAGGCAGAAGTCACACTTCCGTCATATTCTTTTAAAACACTAAGTAACTTTTTAAAAGATGAATTAGGAGATGTCAGGGACATCATCCAGCACCGGTAGATATGCAACTCAATCTGTGCAGGTGCATCCCTCAGATCATTCACCATCTATGATTTATTTTCAAAAGACATTGTGTGCTAAGTAAATGTAATTTAACTTACATAATTTTGGAATGCTTTATGAAAAGGACAATCACACTTCCCAATATTATCTTTTTATTATTATGAAAAGAGTCAGTTTGACCTTTGCTCAATATGTATTCGAGTGTGATTTTTAGGTCTCATTTTACTAAATTAGATGAACCATAAAGCTATGGGATATTGTAGCATCAGCAATTCGGAAGTCATCAATGCAGCTTAAATGCTAACCCGCTCAGAGAGGATCTAAGTGCATCACTGGGCCCTCGGGGACCGTAACGATGTGCTTGTGGATGTATTCACCATATGCTTATGTCACACATGACTTTCAGTCTTAGAATGAAAGGGATTTGTGAATTCAAAATTATTCTGCACAAGTTGCCATAGCTGTCCTTGCCTTTCATCTTCACCCTGGTGATTTGGCACTAGGAATACTGTAAAATATCTTACATCAGCCCTGCTCACCCACCAATTATTAAACTATGATATGCTCTATAGACAGTGAATCATTTAAAAAGGTTATATTCTATGAGATGACAGTTGCTTACACCTGGAAATGCAGTAAATACTTCCCTTACAGGATTCTGATGACTGACAGGTGAGAAAACACACCGATCATCAAACACAAGGGGCGGGAGCCGGGCTCTCAGGGCTGCGTAGGCTGGTGCTGCGGGCCGGGAACCAGCACCACGCGGTTCGGGAGCCCCCTCCGGGTCTGCAGGGAAACGCAGCAGGTGCGTTCGCGGGAAGTCAGGCAAGGCTCCCTGGAGGAGGAGGGCGTGGATGCGGGGCTTTCACAGCAGGGAGTTTAGGCTAAGGCCACGAGAGGAGGGGCGTCTGGGGCAGAGCGCACCTTCAGGAAAGGCGCTGAGCTGGAAGGAGGCCACCGGCAGGACCGGCAGGATGCCCCAGGGAAACGCGCGGGCGTTTAGGAAACGGGTTGGCCAGGTGACGAGCCCAGAAGCCTGGTCAGGACGCCGCACTGTGAGGGGCCCTGAGTGCCCAAGCCAGAAAGGGCGACCGCGGTCCCCAGGCAAGGGGCACCCGGGGAGGTTTGGGGGCACAGACGCCCACCTGCTCTGGTGGGACGACCCCGCAGAGCCTGGAGCGGGGAATGGGGGGTGGGGGTTGCTTCTGAACCTGGACCAGGAATCTATTTTTTACAAACTGTATCTGAAATGAAGCTAATGAGTGATCAGGAGTGAGTTGAAATAGAGACCATCTCATTTGGAATGAGACCAGTTCTTGGAAGCCTGCAAGTTGGTTTATCTCCCGGTGCTGAGTCGGGCTTGCTTTTGTTGCTGTTGGGTTTCCCTTCTTTTCTAACCAGCTACAGTGAAATCAGGGTGACACAGAGTTCCCGTAGCTAACTCTGCGTGGGTGGGGGCCGCAGTAAGCAGGGTCCCCATCTCCTTGTGTGGACGCGGCTCATCCAGGGCTCCCCGGGGGGAGGGCCGGCACCTGGAAGACTTGCATGGATCCCGAGTCCTCCACCCTCCCCAGCCTGAGGTCTGAGAGGTGGGCTGTCCCTCCTTCCTCTGGAGGGCTCTGCCTGGGCTGAGGCCCTGAGAGGGGCCCCGAGGCCCTGTCCCTTCTTTGACAGCGGCCTCCCTGCTAGTGCTTGTTAGGATCCCTGGGCTGTGAGGATGTGCCCCACAGAATGGTCATTTAGTGAGTCCTCGAGATGGCACTGCTGGGCCCGGGTGAGGGTCCCATCTAATGGCCCTCGGGAAACGTCCCACTGGAAATCAGTGTGGGTCCCTGAAAATGGGCCTGAAGGAGGAGGTGCTGGAGGAGGGAAGGGCTGAGGGGGTTTGCAGAGACAGGGACAGAGGCACACAGGACATGGCCTGGAGGTCCGTAGGGACACGTGAGGAGCCTGCTGAGTCCTACGTCCCAGCTGTGGTTCCAACTTCCTGTCAGTGTCACATGCTGGCCACAAACCTCCCCTGAGGAGTGAAGGCTGCTTTGGTAACCGGCATGTTATCACATTATAATACTGCTGTCACTTCCTGAGCACGAATGGGGTGGTCATTGGGACCCGGAGCATTGTCAGTACCCTCTAAATCTTTTGGGTGTCCAGGCACATGGTGGTGTTTCCAGCAGCACCTGGAAAAGACCACCACCCCTCAGTGTAGGAAGCAGATCTGTGTTTAAGGAGAAAAACAATGAATCATGGATCACTACATCAAAAACTAATGATGTATTGCATGGTGACTAGCATAACATAAAATAAAATAAAATTTTTTTAAAAAGCAGAAGCATCTCCAATTATACATGGTCACTTGGTTCTCTACAAAAAGTGACAGAATCCATGTGCAGTTCAAAAGGTCCTCTTAAGCATCACACATATTGGGTTGGCAGAGTAACGACCTCTTCTTCTAGAAGTGACTAGAATCCATCCACACTCGTGTTTTCATTTTAAAAATACGGGAAAAGGCAGACAAAAATAACAGAACACTAACATGTGTGAATCAGCACATTTTGAAATAGACTGGATATTTACAAAACTAACTTTAAAAATTCAGGAGAGTGATGTCAGTAAGGTGACAGACAAGAAAACTCCAGATGCGTTCCCCCCATAGAAACATCAAATACACAACCAGAGACTGGCCAAAATAACATTATGGGAACGATGGGAATGGTCAAAGATCGACAGCAACCAAGTGAGCGTCCAATCAAGAACAAGCCACATGCAGCAGGGGAGGAAACTCGGTGAAAGTGAGGACAGCGCAGCTTAAGCAAAGGGGTTGCTAAATGCTATTCCCCTCTGCACACCAGAGAGCAGAGTACATTCCCTTGTAACCCTCTAATTTCTTTTTTTTTCTTTTTTTTTTATTCTTATGTTAATCCCCATACATTACATCATTAGTTTTAGATGAAGTGTTCCATGATTCATTGTTTGTGCATAACACCCAGTGCTCCATGCAGAATGTGCCCTCCTCAATACCCACCACCAGGCTAACCCATCCCCCCACCCCCCTCCCCTCTAGAACCCTGTTTGTTTTTCAGAGTCCATCGTCTCTCATGGTTCGTCTACCCCTCCGATTTCCCCCCCTTCATTCTTCCCCTCCCGCTACCTTCTTCTTCTTTTTTTTTTTCTTAACATATATTGCATTATTTGTTTCAGAGGTACAGATCTGAGATTCAACAGTCTTGCACAATTCACAGCGCTTACCAGAGCACATACCCTCCCCAGTGTCTATCACCCAGTCACCCCATCCTTCCCACCCCACCCCCCACTCCAGCAACCCTCAGTTTGTTTCCTGAGATTAAGAATTCCTCATATCAGTGAGGTCATATGATACATGTCTTTCTCTGTTTGACTTATTTCACTCAACATAATACCCTCCAGTTCCATCCACGTCGTTGCAAATGGCAAGATCTCATTCCTTTTGATGGCTGCATAATATTCCATTGTATATATATACCACATCTTCTTTATCCATTCCTCTGTCGATGGACATCTTGGCTCTTTCCACAGTTTGGCTATTGTGGACATTGCTGCTATAAACATCGGGGTGCACGTACCCCTTCGGATCCCTACTTTTGTATCTTTGGGGTAAATACCCAGTAGTGCAATTGCTGGATCATATGGTAGCTCTATTTTCAACTTTTTGAGGAACCTCCATACAGTTTTCCAGAGTGGCTGCACCAGCTTGCATTCCCACCAACAGTGTAGGAGGGTTCCCCTTTCTCCGCATCCCCACCAACATCTGTCCTTTCCTGACTTGTTAATTTTAGCCATTCTGACTGGTGTGAGGTGGTACCTCATGGAGGTTTTGATTTGGATTTCCCTGATGCCGAGCGATATTGAGCACTTTTTCATGTGTCTGTTGGCCATTTGGATGTCTTCTTTGGACAAATGTCTGTTCATGTCTTCTGCCCATTTCTTGATTGGATTCTTTGTTCTTTGGGCATTGAGTTTGAGGAGTTCTTTATAGATTTTGGATACTAGCCCTTTATCTGATATGTCATTTGCAAATATCTTCTCCCATTCTGTCGGTTGTCTTTTGGTTTTGTTGACTATTTCCTTTGCTTTGCAAAAGCTTTTTATCTTGATGAAGTCCCAATAGTTCACTTTTGCCCTTGCCTCCCTTGCCTTTGGCGATGTTTCTAGGAAGAAGTTGTTCGGCTGAGGTCAAAGAGGTTGCTGCCTGTGTTCTCCTTTAGGATTTGGGTGGACTCCTGTCTCACATTGAGGTCTTTCAACCATTTGGAGTCTATTTTTGTGTGTGGTGTAAGGAAATGGTCCAGTTTCATTCTTCTGCATGTGGCTATCCAATTTTCCCAACACCATTTGTTGAAGAGACTGTCTTTGTTCCATTGGACATTCTTTCCTGCTTTGTCAAAGATGAGTTGACCATAGAGTTGAGGGTCCATTTCTGGGCTCTCTATTCTGTTCCATTGATCTATGTGTCTGTTTTTGTGCCAGTACCATGCTGTCTTGATGATGACAGCTTTGTAATAGAGCTGGAAGTCCGGAATTGTGATGCCGCCGGCTTTGCTTTTCTTTTTCAACATTCCTCTGGCTATGCGGGGTCTTTTCTGGTTCCATACAAATTTTAGGATTATTTGTTCCATTTCTTTGAAAAAAGTGGATGGTATTTTGATGGGGATTGCATTGAATGTGTAGATTGCTCTAGGTAGCATTGACATCTTCACAATATTTGTTCTTCCAATCCATGAGCATGGAACGTTTTTCCATTTCTTTGTGTCTTCCTCCATTTCTTTCATGAGTATTTTATAGTTTTCTGAGTACAGATCCTTTGTCTCTTTGGTTAGATTTATTCCTAGGTATCTTATGGTTTTGGGTGCAATTGTAAATGGGATCAACTCCTTAATTTCTCTTTCTTCTGTCTTGTTGTTGGTGTATAGGAATGCCACTGATTTCTGTGCATTGATTTTATATCCTGCCACTTGACTGAATTCCTGTATGAGTTCTAGCAGTTTTGGGGTGGAGTCTTTTGGGTTTTCCACATAAAGTATCATATCATCTGCAAAGAGTGAGAGTTTGACGTCTTCTTTGCCAATTTGGATGCCTTTGATTTCTTTTTGTTGTCTGATTGCTGTGGCTAGGACCTCCAATACTATGTTGAATAGCAGTGGTGATAGTGGACATCCCTGCCGCGTTCCTGACCTTAGGGGGAAAGCTCTCAGTTTTTCCCCATTGAGAATGATATTCGCTGTAGGTTTTTCATAGATGGCTTTTATGATATTGAGGTATGTACCCTCTATGCCTATACTCTGAAGAGTTTTGATCAAGAAAGGATGCTGTACTTTGTCAAAAGCTTTTTCTGCATCTATTGAGAGGATCATATGATTCTTGTTCTTTCTTTTGTTAATGTATTGTATCACATTGATTGATTTGCGGATGTTGAACCGACCTTGCAGCCCAGGGATAAATCCCACTTGGTCATGGTGAATAATCCTTTTAATGTACTGTTGGATCCTATTGGCTAGTATTTTGGTGAGAATTTTTGCATCCATGTTCATCAGGGATATTGGTCTGTAATTCTCCTTTTTGATGGGGTCTTTGTCTGGTTTTGGGATCAAGGTAATGCTGGCCTCATAAAATGAGTTTGGAAGTTTTCCTTCCACTTCTATTTTTTGGAACAGTTTCAGAAGAATAGGTATTAATTCTTCTTGAAATGGTTGGTAGAATTCCCCTGGGAAGCCATCTGGCCCTGGGCTTTTGTTTTTTGGGAGATTTTTGATGACTGCTTCAATTTCCTTAGTGGTTATAGGTCTGTTCAGGTTTTCTATTTCATCCTGGTTCAGTTTTGGTAGTTGGTACATCTCTAGGAATGCATCCATTTCTTCCAGGTTATCTAATTTGCTGGCATAGAGTTGCTCCTAATAAGTTCTTATAATTGTTTGTATTTCTTTGATGTTGGTTGTGATCTCTCCTCTTTCATTCATGATTTTGTTGATTTGGGTCATTTCTCTTCTCTTTTTGTTAAGTCTGGCCAGGGGTTTATCCATCTTGTTAATTCTTTCAAAGAACCAGCTCCTAGTTTCGTTGATCTGTTCTACTGTTCTTTTAGTTTCTATTTCATTGATTTCTGCTCTGATCTTTATTATTTCTCTTCTCCTGCTGGGTTTAGGCTTTATTTGCTGTTCTTTCTCCAGCGCCTTTAGGTGTAAGGTTAGGTTGTGTACTTGAGACCTTTCTTGCTTCTTGAGAAAGGCTTGTATTGCTATATACTTTCCTCTTAGGACTGCCTTTGCTGCATCCCAAAGATTTTGAATAGTTGTGTTTTCATTTTCATTGGTTTCCATGTATTTTTTTAATTCTTCCTTAATTTCCTGGTTGACCCATTCGTTCTTCAGTAGGATGCTGTTTAGCCTCCATGTATCTGAGTTCTTTCTGACTTTTGTCTTGTGATTGAGCTCTAGTTTCAAAGCATTGTGGTCTGAAAATAGGCAGGGAATGATTCCAATTTTTTGGTACCGGTTGAGACCTGATTTATGACCTAAGATGTGATCTATTCTGGAGAATGTTCCATGGGCACTAGAGAAGAATGTGTATTCCGTTGCTTTGGGGTGGAATGTTCTGAATATGTCTGTAAAGTCCATTTGGTCCAGTGTGTCATTTAAAGTCTTTATTTCCTTGTTGATCTTTTGCTTAGACGATCTGTCCATTTCAGTGAGGAGGGTGTTAAAGTCCCCCACTATTATTGTATTGTTGTCGATGTGTTTCTTTGCTTTTGTTATTAATTGCCTTATATAATTGGCTGCCCCCATGTTAGGGGCATAGATATTTACAATTGTTAGATCTTCTTGTTGGATAGATCCTTTAAGTAGGATATAATGTCCTTCCTCATCTCTTATTACAGTCTTTGGTTTAAAATCTAATTTGTCTGATATAAGGATTGCCACCCCAGCTTTGTTTTGGTGTCCATGAGCATGGTAAATGGTTTTCCACCCCCTCACTTTCAATCTGGGGGTGTCTTTGGTTCTAAAATGAGTCTCTTGCAGACAGCATATCGATGGGTCTTGTTTTTTAATCCAGTCTGATAGCCTGTGTCTTTTGATTGGGGCATTTAGCCCATTTACATTCAGGGTAACTATTGAAAGATAGGAATTTAGTGCCATTGTATTGCCTGTAAGGTGACTGTTACCGTATATTGTCTGTGTTGCTTTCTGGTCTGTGTTGCTTTTAGGCTCTCTCTTTGCTTAGAGGACCCCTTTCAAGATTTCCTGTAGGGCTGGTTTTGTGTTTGCAAATTCCTTTAGTTTTTGTTTGTCCTGGAAGCTCTTTATCTCTCCTTCAATTTTCAATGACAGCCTAGCTGGATAGAGTATTCTTGGCTGCATATTTTTCTCATTTAGTGCTCTGAATATATCCTGCCAGTCCTTTCTGGCCTGCCAGGTCTCTGTGGATAGGTCTGTTGCCAATCTATTGTTTCTACCATTGTAGGTTACAGATCTCTTCTCCCGAGCTGCTTTCAGGATTTTCTCTTTGTCTATGAGACTCGTAAGTTTTACTATTAGATGTCAGGGTGTTGACCTATTTTTATTGATTTTGAGAGGGTTCTCTGTGCTTCCTGGATTTTCCTGCCTGTTTCCTTCCCCAAATTAGGGACGTTCTCTGCTCTAATTTGCTCCATTATACCTTCTGCCCCTCTCTCTCTTTCTTCTTCTTCTGGGATCCCAATTATTCTAATGTTGTTTCGTCTTATGGTATCGCTTCTCTCTCGAATTCTGCCCTCGTGATCCAGTAGTTGTTTATCTCTCTTTTTCTCAGCTTCTTTATTTTCCATCATTTCATCTTCTATATTACTGATTCTCTCTTCTGCCTCATTTATTCTAGCAGTTAGCGCCCCCATTTTTGATTGCACCTCATTAATAGCCTTTTTGATTTCTACTTGGTTGGATTTTAGTTCTTTTACTTCTCCAGAAAGGGTTTCTCTAATAACTTCCATATTTTTTTCAAGCCCAGCTAGTATCTTTAAAGTGATGATTCTGAACTCTAGATCTGACATCGTACTAATGTCCGTATTGAGTAGGTCCCTGGCAGTCGGTACTACCTCTTGTTCTTTTTGTTGAGGTGATTTTTTCCGTCTTGTCATTTTGTGCAGAGGAGAATAGATTAATGAGAGAACAAAATGCTAGCAGAGTAACAACATCCCCAGAAAATATACTCTAAACAAATCAGAAAAGACCTGAAGCAGTGGGAAAAGAAAGGGAAAGAGAGAAAAAAGAAAAAGAAAAAAAAGAAAAAGATAAAGATAAAAACAAAAGCAAACAAAACAAAACAACAACAACAACAAAAAACCAGAATGTGATCAAATATGATCAGGCTGGTATATAGATCAGTGCCACACACTAGATTTGGGGTATATTTTGGTCTTTTAGAAGAAAGTGCCCCCCAAAATTTTAAAGAAAGAAAAACTTATATATGTACAAAAATAAGGGTTGATATGATGAAGGGATGGAATATGACTGTAAAGATGGAAATTATAAAAAATTTTATAAAAGGAATTGATAAGAAGTTGTTTGAAAAAAGAAAGAAGAGGATTTAAAAAAAGAAAAAGAAAAAAAAAAGGGAGAGAATGTGATCAGGCAGGGGAATAGAAAAGTAACCCTCTAATTTCTAACTTGTTTGCGGGATGCTTAAGGGATTGGTCTCGTGACCCCCAATTCAGAGTTCAGACAACCAAAAGTGGCTCACATCTCAAAATAGGGGAAATCACTGGAAGCAGCAGATACAACTTGTTAAAACCATCCTAAAGGTAAATACAGACACAGATATCTGGAGTAAGAGATTACTGATTGAGGAATACACTAGAACAGCTAAGGCCCCTAGAATGAGCAAGGGTGTGAGCCTTACAGAAAGTAAGACATTTAAAAGCAGCCACATCAATGGGAAGAAAGCACATGCAGATCTAGGGACAACACAGGCCTGAGAAGGCGTAAAGAATGCATGCCAGACTGATTAGTGAGGGTCTTCCCCTGCATGAAGCCAGCACGCAAAGACTGGGAGAGGGGCCTGTTTTTTAAAATACCCAGTTTTCAACAAAAGATCATAAGGCATACAAAGAAGCAGTAAAACATAGCTCATTCAAAGGAACAAAATGCATCTCCAGAAACCA
Source organism: Neomonachus schauinslandi (assembly GCF_002201575.2). NCBI lineage: Eukaryota > Metazoa > Chordata > Mammalia > Carnivora > Phocidae > Neomonachus > Neomonachus schauinslandi. The sequence continues at coordinate 5,046,370 of NC_058415.1, read as the reverse complement.
TCCCTAAGGAAACACTGGCTTTGCACTTACTAGAGAAAGGCTTTAAAACAACTGCCTTAAATATACTCTAGAGGCTAAAAGAAAACATGATCAAAAGAACTAAAGGAAATCAAGAAAATATATGAACAAAATGAGAATATCTATAAGGAATTTGGAATTATTAGAAACTATCAAATGGAAATTCTGGAGATGAAAAATACAAAAGTGAATTGAAAAAAGTCATTTGAGGGTTCATTAGCAGACACAAACAGAGACAAAGAATCCACAAACTTGAAGACAGGTCATTTGAAACTATTGAGACTGAAGAGCAAAATGAGAAAAGAAGGAAGAACAGTGAACAGAGCCTGAGAGATGTGTGATGGGAGAACATCAAGCCGATCAATACAGACATTATGGGAGATGCAGAGGGGGAAAAGACAGAGAAAAAGGCAGAGAAGTTACTGAAAGACATAATGGCCAAGCATTTCACAAATCTGAGGAAAGACATGGATATAGAAATACAAGCTTAACAAATACCAAGTAGATGAACACAAAGAGACCCACACCAAGGGAAGAGTGACTCATCACATACAAGGAATCCTCTGTGAAATTATCAGTGGATTCCTCAGGCAAAAATGCAGGCCAGGCGGAATTCTATATTAGGCAAATGTCATGCAAAAATGAGGGAGAAATAAAGACATTCCCAGATCAACAGAAACTGAGAGTGACCATTACCACCAGGCCTGCCCTACAGGAAATGCTAAAGAGAGTCCATCAAGTTGGAATGAAGGATGTGAGATGGCAATTCAAAGCCATATGAAAATATCAAATTCTCCAGGAGAGACAAATACATGGACAAACATAAAAATTAGCGCAGTATTATTGTAATTTTGGTTTGTTACTCTTTTTCAGTTTTATTAAGAAATTATTGACACATATTGTAACTCCACTTTTTATTCTTCTACAAGATTTACAACAAATAGCTATAAATATATATAATATCATAATTATAAATCTATGTTAATAAGTACAAAATATATAAAGATGTAATTTGTGACATCAGTAAGATAAAGTGTGGGTGAATAAGTAAATATATAATAAATATATAATAAATAAATAATAAACTGTGGGTGGAAGAGCTAAACGAAGGGTTTTTGTATGCAATAAAGTCAAGTATCAGTTTAAATAGATTATTATAACTTTAGGATACTATTTGTAATCCCCATAGAAATCACAAAGGAAATATTTACAGAATTTACAGAAAAGGAAAGGAGAATTAAATCAAAATGTATAAATCAAAATGAGTAAAAAAATTAAATACAGAAGAAGACGATAAAGGAGGAACAAAACATTTAAGGCATAAGGACAATTAGCAAAATGGCAACAGTAGGCTGTCCCTACCAGTAATCACTTTAAATGTAAGTGAATTAAGCTCCCCAATCAAAAGACATAAATTGGCAGAATGATACCAAAAAACCAAAACCGAAAATAAAAACAAAAAAACCCAGGATACAAATTTATGCTATTGGTAAGATACTCATTTTAGATATAAGGACGCAAGCATAGGTTTGGAAGTAAAAAGGATAGAAAAAGATACTCCATGCAATTAGTAACCAAAAGAGCAGGGATGGTATACTAATATCAGACAAAACAGTCTAAGGCAAAAAGTGTTTCAAGCAACAAAGAAGAACATTATGCAATGATAAAAGGTCAATTCACCAAAAGGATGTAAGAATTATAAATATATGTGCAAACCAACATCAGAGCACCGATATATCAAACCACTGACAGAACTGAAGGGAGAAATAGATTGATCTGGAATAACAGAAGGAGACTTCAATGCCACATTTTCGATAACAGACAGAACAATCAGACAGGAGATCAGTAAAGAATTAGGGGACCTGAACAACACTATAAGCCAATTGGTCACAACAGAGATCTACAAAACGTTCCATACAACAACAGTAGAATACACATCTTTTTCAAAAAGGCATGGAACATTCTCCAGTATAGACTAGATGTTAGCCCATAAAACAAGTCTTAAAAAATTTAGAAAGGTGGAGATCATGCAAAGTATCTTTTCTGATCAAAATGAAATGAAACCAGAAATCAATATCAGAAGGAAAACTGGAAAATCTACAAATATGTGGAAATTGAACATCACCACCTTAAACAACAAATGAGCCAAGGAATAAATCACAAAGGAAATGTGAAAATGTATTGAGACAAATGGGAATGAAACCACAACCTACCAAAGCTTATGGGATGCAGCATAGGGAAATTTATAACTATTAATGCTTATATTGAAAAAGAAGAAATATCTCAAAATCAGCAGCCTAAATTTATACCATAAGGAACTAGAAGAAGAAGAACAAATTAAAAGCTAACAGAGGAAGAAAATAATAAAGATTAGCAAAATGGAGATAGCAAAATAGAGAATAAAAATAAGATAAGCAAAACAAGATAAGCAGAATAGAGAATAGAAACCCAGAGAAAATCCACAAAACCAAGAGTTGATTCTTCAAAAATCAAAAATTGACAAACCGTTAGCTATGCTGACTAATAAAAAAAGAGAGAAGACTCAAACAGCTAAAGGCAGCAATGAAAGTAGATCATAACTACAGATTTTACAGATAGGGAAGGGTTATAAGAGAGTACTGTGAACACTATATAGTAACAAATTGAATAATCGAGATGAAATGGATAAATTCCTAGAAACATGAAACTTCACCAAGACTAATGCAAAAAGAAAGAAAGTATGAACAGACCCATAACAAGTTAGGCTACCGAATCAGTCATCAAGTCTCCTTACAAAGAAAAGCGTTGGACTTGATGGCTTCACTGGTGATTTCTACCAAAAGTTAAAGAACTAACACCAATCCTCTCAAACTTTTCCACAAATATGAAGAGGAGAGAGAACTCCCTAACTCATTCAATGAGGCCAGCATTACTTCATAATCCAGAGATACTACAAGAAAAGACAACTACTGACCAACATCCCTTATTAAGAGCAGTGCAAGAATCGTCAACAAAATATTAGCAAATTGAATTTGGCAGCATATGAAAAGGATTATTCACCATTACCAAATGGGATTAATTCCTGGAATGCAAGAATGATTCAATATACGAGAAAAAATTAATGTCATACGCCACATTGCAAAAGGAAAGGAAAGCCACATGATCATCTCGATTGATGCAGAAAAAGCATTTGACAACATTCAGCACACTTTCATGATAAAAGCACTCAACAGACTAGGAATAGAAGAAACTACATCAATATAGTAAGAGACATATATGAAAAAACCCACAGTGAGCATCACACTCCACAGTGAAAGGTTAAAAGCTTCTCCTCTAAGATCAGGAACAAGACAGGGATGCCAGATTTTGTCACTTCTACTAAACATAATACTGGAAGTACGAGCCAGACCATTAGGCATGAAAGGGATCTAAATTGGAAAGAAATAAGTAAAATTATCTCTGTTTGCAGATGGCATGATCTTATATGTAGAAAACCCTAAAGATTCCAGGAAAACAACAACAACAACAACAACAATTTTAGAACTAATCAATGATAGCTGATCAAAATCAAATACAAAAATCTGCTGCAATTCAATACACTAGCAATGAATAATTTAAAAAGGAAACTAAGAAAACAATTCCATTTACAACAGCATCAAAAAGAATAAAATACATTGGAATAATCTTAGCCAAGAGGCAGTAGATTTGTACACTGTAAACTACAAAATGTTGCTGAAAGAAATTAAAGAAGACACATACAAACGGAAAATCACACCATGCTCATGTTTGGGAAAACTTGATACTTTTAAGATGCCAATGCTTCCCAAAGTGATCTACAAATAATTTTCAACATGGGTGCCAGGACTATTCAACAGGGAAAGGACAGTTTTTCCAACAACGGATGTTGGGGAAATTGGATATTAGTATGCAAAGGAGTAAGAATGGACCTTCACCTTATACCATATACAAAAACATATCAAAATGAATCAAAGTCCTCAGCGTAAGACCTAAGGCTATAAAAACTCTTAGGGAAGAAAAACAGGACAAAAGCTTTATCACATTAAATTTGGTGATGATTTCTTGGATACAACACTAAAAGCACAGAAAACATAAGATAAATAGATAAATTCAAATACATCAAAATTAAAACTTTTGTGCATCAAAGAATGCTATCAATAGAGTGAAAAGGCAACCCATGAATGACAGAAAATATCTGCAAATCATATATCTGATTAGGGGTTCATATCCAGAATACATAAAAAACTTCGTACATCCCAACCAAAAAAAAATCAAACAACTCGATTTTAAAATGCATAAAGTACTTCAATAGACATTCATCCAAAGAAGATATACAAATGCCCAATAAGCACATGAAAAGATTCTCAATATCAGTAGTCATTAGGGAAATGCAAATCAAAACTACAGTGAGATACCACTTCACACCCTTTGGCTATTTTTTTTTAATGGGAAATAAGATGTGTTGATGAGGATGAGCTGGAACCCATGTGCGCTGGTGGGAATGTAACAGTGCAGCAAAGCAGACAGTTCTTCAAAAAATTAAAAATAGAATTACCATATGATCCAGCAATTCCACTTCTTGGTATATACCCAAAAGAACTGAAAGCAAGGTCTCAGAGAGATATTTGTTCACCAAAATTCACAGCAACATTATTCACTACAGCCAAAAGGTGGAAACAGTCCAAGTATATATCAACAGATGAGTGGATAGACGAACTGTGGCATATCCATGCAGTAGAACACTCTTCAGCCTTAACATGAAGGAAATTCGACACATGCCACAGCATGGATGAACCTTGAGGACAATATGCTATGTAAGATACGCCAGTCACAAAAGGACAAAAATTGTATGATGCTACTTAGATGAGGTAGCTAGATGAGTCAAACTCATAGAGACAGAAAATGGAATGGTGGGTGCCGGGGTCCGGAGAAAGGGAGGAATGGGGAATTAGTATCTAAAGGGGAGTGAGTCAGTTTGGGAAGACAGAAAGGATTCTGGAGATGGATGGTGGTAACAGTGACGCACAATGTGAATATGCTTAATGCCATTGACCCGTCTACTTAAAAATAGTTACAAAGGTAACTTTTATGTTATGTATATTTTACCACAATAAAAAATATTTAAACAAAAGGTGTGTTTTCATTCATGTGAATGAGACCCAGCCTGATCTGTGATCCAGTGAGAAACCCAATTCCTAAACATGAACTCCCTGGGGTGATGGGAACCCCACCCACCCCAGCACCCCAGTGCAGTTCTCCTGGTGACCCTGTGTGTCTGCCACCATGCCCATCCCCAACTTCACATCAGTGACACAGGACCCAGCTGCCATCACGCCTCGTTTGGAGTCACAGAGTGGCAGAACGCGTGACACAATTTCTCACCTGTACTCACACAGTGGGAATATACCCACCATCAACTTCACACAGTGAGGGTCTCAAAATGCCCACTTTTTTTTTTGAAGATTCTATTTATTTATTTGAGAGAGAGAGAGAGCACAAGCAGGGGGAGGGGCAGAGGGAGAAGCAGGCTCCCCGCTGAGCAGGGAGCCCAACATAGGACTCCATCCCAGGACCCTGGGATCATGACGCGAGCCAAAGGCAGATGCTTAACCGACTGAGCCACCCAGGCACCCAAAATGCCCACTCTTAATCTAGGTGTTTTCAGCACCAACACCTTTACATCTTCAGGTTAATGAACTCTGAATCATGAATCTAAATAAAACACTGAAACACAGGAAGTTACAATCCCATGATTCCATCAGGATAAAGGCAGAGACTCCACCTCCCACCCCCTTATGATTTTCCCGGGCGTGGTGCGTATGGCTGAGCAGCCAGGTCTGACCGAAACTGCCCTGCGCCCTGAGAACGGTAGCAGCCTCTCCCAGAAGGTTGTCTGTGAGCCTGTCCCCACTCCGCTTCTTGGGGAACACAAAGCAGGAGAGGGATCATATCAAGAGGCTGCCAAATAGGCTAAGCAGGACTGAGGTAACAAAATCAGCTTTTGGCAAACAACATAAAATGTCTAAGAGGAAAGCAGCAAATGGAAAAAAAAAAAGTATAACTTGGAAGTCATAATGCTAAAATCAGGAGAAAAAAGCAAAAAGCAAAAATGAAGCACATTCAGCCGCAAAGTGTGAATGAGAAAGGAAACTTAAAATGAGATTTGAAAATGACACTGAACTGCTGAATGGAGAGCACTGGATCTGGGGCGCTGTCCAGCCCCAGCCGGGGGTGGATGGAGGGAGGCTGGCACAGTCAAGCCGCCCGTCTCAGGCTCTGCACGTGCAGATGGTGCCAGGACCTCCCGGCCGCCTCTCACCTGCATTCCCTTGCCTGATTTCTCGATTCTTTGGGGTTCATTCTTGGCCTGCAGTGGTTCCCCAGGACCAGGCTCTGGGTTTGAAGTGATCCAGAGAACAAGATGTGTAAGGGCTGCAGAGGAGGGTCTCCTATTACAGGGGCTTCAGAAAGAAAGGATATGAAAGCCAGAAAGGCAGAGAGAGAACCAAGCTCAGAGACACTGTGTCCAAACAAGAGCCGCAGAAAACCAGAGGCAGGTCTAGCATGGCAGACTTCACTGTCTTGCATTTCCCCGAACCAAGATGCCCTGAGATGCTGAGCAAGTCCACAGCCCTGGATGAGGCAGGCAACGTGTTTTCCCAATGCTGAGCAGCTCTCTTTGCTGGTCCCAAACCTGGAGGAAACTGCCATGCCTGCTCTACATCTCACTCCCACCGGAGAGAAAGAATCGGCAGAGGCACCGTGTGAGAACTCTGAACAAGATCGCACAGGCTGGGATGGGACGGTAGCCAAACCACATCATTTTGGAATGCCACTGAGGATCCTAAGGGCAGCAAGTCCCCAGACATTTCCTGACCACTGTCCTTGGGTACACCTTCACCTGCAAAACCTAAGCCTTGGGTGACCCAGATCTGCTTCTACCTCACCAAGAGCACAACCATCCTCTGATTGTCTCCTCCCTCCCGTTCTCTAAGGCTTTCTTCTGCGTGTGCTGGGAAGCTATCTCAAAGCAGGTGAAAACAAGAACAATAACGAAAAGGAAAATGAAGGACTGCATTGATCAGATCCAGCAATATTCAAGGGTAGCAACGAAACTGACCATTGTGTAACTCTGAGCTTCAGTTTCTTGTTTTGTAACATGAAGACACTTGTTGAACAAGATGAAATGATATAATGCACCTTGAACATCTGAAACTATGCCTGGCTCCGATAACCACTCAGCAAATGTTAGATGCCAGCCACCATGCATCACCTTGACTCACACACCAGCTTCCCTTTCTGGGTCCTACTCCATGTAGCACTTGGGGGTGCTGTTTGCTCATTTTCCCATGTTCTATTTGCCAGGGAGTCCAAAAGCATTTTTTTTTCAATTTCCTGTCAATTCCAGATTATTGTCCTTCCTCCCTTACAAAAAATGGTCACAACCGTCAATATGAGAAAGTATCTCTCCTCCTGTCCAATAAATATCGTGTGACTACAGCCACCTTTGTCCTTCCTGGCCATTGTCACATTGAGGTATGTTGGAATCCTAACTCCGGAACCTGTGAATGTGACCTTATTTGGAAATCCGGTCTTTGCAATTGTCAAGTTAAGATGAGGGCATTGGGATGGGCCTTGATCCAATATGACTGGGTCTTTATAAGAAGAGGAGAGACAAGAGCAGAGGGGAGATGACATGAAGACACAGGAAGATGCCACACGATGACAGAGGCAGACATCGGAGTGATGATGCATTTGCAAGCCAGGGGCCCCAAGAATCGCCAACAACATCAAAAACTATGAGAAGGACATGGAAGATTCTCCCCTAGACCATTCAGGAGAAGCGTGGCCCTGTCAACAGATTGAGTTCAGACTTCTAGCCTCCAGAATTGTGCAAGAATAAATTTCTGTTGTTTTGAGCCCTAGGTACTTAGTCAACAGTACCTAGGAAAATCTTACAGGGATAGCCTTCATTCCTTTCCCGCTAAAGGTGCCCGGGAGTATCTGAGAGGCAGGTTTTCCAAGAGAGCCAGGAGATCACTGTGAGCTTCCTTAAATAATCAATGAATGGATTTATTTAATTTAAGGGTAGAAAATCTATTAGCAATGTAATGGATGCATTGAGCATTTCACTTATTATTATTTGGATGAAAAAGCATTGCCACAGCAACTTTGCATTCCATTTTCGGGACACTTTTCTGCGAGCTTTTCCTGTGTCTGAATTTTCCCTCAGCGGGAACTTTGGCTAATAAAGCTTTTGCTGCAGCATGCACGCAAGCTCCCCGGGGGTCTCTTTCCGCTGCTCCCGAAAATTTTCTCTTCTCTCTTTTAAAAAAGAAGGCTATTGAATCCTTACAATGTTCAAAGCTCTGAAAGGAAGATAAGCCACTCAGGTTTGAATGATTAAGACCATTAAAACATACACAATAGAAGATGGGACTTCAAATCCAAATAAAGTACAATTGCCTAATGCACATCAAATGAGATTTATTTTAAACTTCTCTCTCTTGGTCACAGACGTAATGTGAGGCAAAGTTCTGGGACTTCCGCTGCCTGCCCTTCTCCTTTCTTGCTCACAGCTCCTTCTGGAAAAAGGGCTCTGACCTTGGATTCTTTCTCAAAACTGGGCTCTTTGAGAGTTTTAACTGATTTCTCCTCAAGGGCATAAGGAAAAAGACGATTATGCCAATAAGAAAGTAAACAGAGGGCGCCTGGGTGGCTCAGTTGGTTAAGCGACTGCCTTCGGCTCAGGTCATGATCCTGGAGTCCCAGGATCGAGTCCCGCATCGGGCTCCCTGCTCAGCGGGGAGTCTGCTTCTCCCTCTGACCCTCCCCCCTCTCATGCTCTCTCTATCTCATTCTCTCTCTCAAATAAATAAATAAAATCTTTAAAAAAAAAAAAAAGAAAGTAAACAGAGAGTTCTGAGCGCAGCACAGCGTTAACTGGGAAAATGACTGGCAGGGGAGTGGGTGTCTCAGGTGTGAAGCTCACTTGGTGGACAGACACAGGACAGACACGCTCATCTCCATGCAGACCTCTGTACCGTAATTCCAGAGGTAGCTTGCCCTTTTATATGCAAGAAGAAAGTCACCTAAAAAAGTTTTCCTTAAATTGGAATAGTATTTATTCTTATCTGTATCATCAAAAAGCCTATAATAGGAATATATTCACAGTGGAGATGACTTAAGATTCTATTTACATGAAGGACACTCAAGCCTAAATCCTCATTTCAGCTGACAATCTCAAATAAGTAGCGAGCATATTTTTAATTTTTTTTATGTGTAATAAAAAGACAGCATGAATGATACGACTTTTAGCCACGAGCCTATAGATCTTAGATTTGACACAATATATGTCAAGGGTATAATCTGGGGAGAAAGGCCAGCATAGAAGCACCATAAAAGAGAAAAGTCAGTAACTGAAAGTTTCCAAATGCCATCAGGGAGACCCTGGGCATCATGTCAGTCATGGTCATCCAGGAAAATAGCTGGGAAATGACACCATTTTGGAAGCCATTCACCTGACAGAGAAGACATGGCTTTGTGAATAAGGGGCCAGCTCATCATGCCTTCCTGAGTACCACAGAGATGCAAAGGGTCCTACTGCTTTAGAGGACAAGAGCACAGAGCTTGGGGGGATCCACTTAGAGTGAGCAGAAGCAAACCTGGACTTAGTCTGGGGGAGGCAGCCCCTCATTTCTCAGGATTGCTATTCTGATACACTCTGAGTATAGCCTGCATAAACCACAGCCAGGGTCTTGAGCTCTTGGCATATCCAGCAAGGACATTAGGGCCTCTTGGAGTCCATGGGGGATTGCCTCTCCCTACAAATCTCAAGGGTAAGAGAACCACACAAACACACTATGTAGACAAGGATGCAGAAAAATTAGAACCCTTGTGTGCTGTTGGTGGGAATGCAAAGTGGTGCAGCCGCTGTGGAAAAGAGTTTGGAGCTTCCTCAAAAACTTAAAATGGAATCACCATATTCAGCAATTACACTTCTACGTCTACGTCCAAAAAAATTCAAAGCAGGATCTCCACGAGACAGGTTCCCACCCATGTTCAATGCAGTATTTTTTTTTTTTAAAGATTTTATTTATTTATTTGACAGAGACAGAGACAGCGAGAGCAGGAACACAAGCAGGGGGAGTGGGAGAGGGAGAAGCAGGCTTCCCGCTGAGCCGGGAGCCCGATGTGGGACTCGATCCCAGGACCCTGGGATCATGACCTGAGCCGAAGGCAGTCGCTTAACCAACTGAGCCACCCAGGCGCCCCAATGCAGTATTATTCACAATAGCCAAGAGGTAGAAGCAACTCAAGTGGCCATTGATGGATGAATTGATACCTTGGTCCGTTCAGGCTAGGAGAACAAAATACCATAGACAGGGTGCCTTCTAAACAACAGAAATTTACCATTCACAGTTCTGGAGGCTGGAAGTCTGAGGCTGGTGTGCCAACATGGTCAGGTGAGGGCCCTCTTCTGGGCTGCACACTTTCACTATGTCCTCACAGGGCAGAACAGGGTAGAGATATCTTTGAGCCTCTTTTACAAGGCACCATCATTTTCAAGGGGGTTCCCCTCTCATGACCTAAGCACCTCCCGAAGGTCCCACCTACTAACACCATCATCACCGTTGGGGGTTTGGGTTACAGTGGATGAATCTGGGTGGGACACAAACATTCAGATCATAGCAATAGATAAACAAAATGTGGTATAGCAATACAATGGAATATTATGCAGCCATTAAAAAGAAAGAGATCCTGGGCGCCTGGGGGGCTCAGTTGGTTAAGCGACTGCCTTCAGCTCAGGTCATGATCCCAGAGTCCCGGGATCGAGTCCCACATCGGGCTCCCTGCTCGGCGGGGAGTCTGCTTCCCCCTCTGACCCTCCTCCCTCTCATGTGCTCTCTCTCATTCTCTCTCTCAAATAAATAAAATCTTTAAAAAAAAAAAAAAGAAAGAAATGTGTTGGGCGCCTGGGTGGCTCAGTTGGTTAAGCGACTGCCTTCGGCTCAGGTCATGATCCCGGAGTCCCGGGATCGAGTCCCACATCGGGCTCCCGGCTCGGCGGGGAGCCTGCTTCTCCCTCTGACCCTATCCCCTCTCATGCTGTTTCTCTCTCTCTCTCTCAAATAAATAAATAAAATCTTTAAAAAAAAAAAAAAAGAAAAAAAAGAAAGAGATCCTGTCACATGCTACAACATGGATGAATCTCAAGGACATTATGCTGAATGAAATAAGCCAGTCACAAAAGGACACATACTATATGATTCCACTTACACGAAGCATTTAAAGCAGTCAAAATCATAGAAACAGTTAGTAAAAATGTGGTTTCCGACGGCTGGGGAGAGGAGGAAGGGGAAATTTGTGTTCAGTGTGTTCAGACCTTCTGTTTTACAAGATGAGAAACTTCTAGAGATGCGTTGCACAACAATATGAATATACTTAACACTACAGAACACCCAAAACTGGTTAAGATAGTAAATTTAATGTTATGTGTTTTTTTACCACAATAAAAAGAACTATTTTGTATTTTTTTGTTTTTTTAAATCCTTTCAACACCTAGTACTTAATTGAACAGCAATATATACCTGTAGTTTAAAAATAACAATTACTGTGTATTTTTAGCCTCTAGTCCTTTCCCCATAGGGAGAAATGCTATTTCTAATTTGTTGTGTATCTTTCCAGAATTATTCCAAATGTTTGCATGCATATGTATGTATTTGTTCATCTCGGGAACTTCGAATGGGAGCACAGTGTACGTATGCATCACTTTTCCTTGCTTTAAAATAATGTTTCCTGAAGCTCTTTGTCAATAAATAGATTTACCTCCCTCTTTTCAAAGGAACGCATTCTATGTAATGCTATACCCTTCCATAAAATGGAGGTATCATACTTTATCTATGTGCTCATCTACTGGCAGAGAACCAGATCGTGACCAGAAACAAGGACGTGAGCATTGTTCTCATAAGCACTTTCTGTGCAGCTCACGTGTCCCCATGGGACTCATTCCCGGAAGCAGAATTTCTACTTGGTGTAGATTTAAGGTGCTGCTCCTTTGGGATTGTCATCTTCAGAGCTAAACAGGTGTTTGGGACACTTTTATTTAATTTTATGGAAATCACCCTCCAAAGGTTTGTGAGAGTGAACTTTTCATGCATTTATAAACTTCTCTGTTTCATTTTTGTTTACTGCCTATTTCTATCTTTACCCATTTTTAAATGATTTTTTAAACCTTACCCATTTATTTATAAGAATGCTTTATAGGGCGCCTGGGTGGCTCAGTTGGTTAAGCGACTGCCTTCGGCTCAGGTCATGATCCTGGAGTCCCTGGATCGAGTCCTGCATCGGGCTCCCTGCTCGGCAGGGAGTCTGCTTCTCCCTCTGACCCTCCCCCCTCTCATGTGCTTGTTCTCTCTCATTCTCTGTCTCTCAAATAAATAAATAAATAAATAAATAAATAAATAAAAAAGAATGCTTTATAAATGAAGAAAACTTACTGTTTGTCATATATATTTAAATTTTCCCCAATTTATGTTTGGTGTCTTCTCACGGCATTTTTTTCCACACATCATTTTCAAATTAATCTGATTTATCAGTCTTTTCTTTTGTAGCATCTGGGTCTCCCATTTTGCTTAGCATGCTCTCTCCAATTATCCATACAAAACATTTTCTAATTGCGTCTAGTCCTTTCTCTGTGGCTGATTTATTTTAAATTGTATCTATTTAAGGTATAAAGTAGGGATCAACCTTTATTTTTTCTAGGTTGTCCAGTATCGTTTATTGAATAATCCATTTTTTCTCACTGATTTGAAATGCCACATTTATTGTTTGCTAATTCTATAAATACATTTATTAATGAACCCTATTGTGTTTCTTCACTAATCTTTGCATTAATATGCTAATATAAACAATATTAATATTAAGTAGTTTCAAACAGCTAGATTTAAACTTTGTAAGGCATTTTACTAACTTAACAGGAATAATTCCCTTTAATGCTATTGTTTTTACCAATCGCTGTGGCTATTTCTGCATGAAAACATTTTAAGATGAAATTTAGAAAGACCTCATTTTATTTCAGGGTTAGTTTAGGATGAGCATACATCATTACACTATCAAGTCTTGATACCTGAGGACAGGGATTAATCCCACTTTTCTTTTATACCCCTTAATGGTGTCTTAAATATTTACTGGAGCATTTCTTGTCAATTTTATTGTTTGTGATTCTATTATAAATGAGGTCCATGGTTCCTTTATCTCTTAGCTAATTACTTATAGGTACAAAGAGAAATTAATTAATTTTGGAAATTACTTTCATAAGGCAGTACATTGCTGAGTTATTTTATTTTTTTAAATTATTTCTCAGGAGAGTTTCTTATGTTCTCAAAGAGCATATAATGATAATTTATCTTCATTTCTAATTTTTATGCCTCTTGTATTATTTCCTCCTCTATCAGAATGCACTTAATAACTTGAGAATGTAAGGATAGAGACTTAGAGAGGAGGGCTTAACACATTCATCTTTTCAGGTCACATGGAATAAGTGCTTTTAAAAAGCCCTCCATATTCTCAAAAGTAAGGGAAACCCCAAATTTATTCTCTCTGAGACAAGTTCTGAAATAAGGCAGAAGTAGAAGTTTAAAACTTAATCCGGAGATGAACAAAAAATAAGGGGAAAGACTACTTTTTACCTAAGTAACACAGCCCATTTATGAAGACAACTCACCCATAGGACCCTCATGACAGAAATGTTGAGAAGCACTGATCTATTTAATTGGTGAACAGGCATCTATTTTACATCAGTGTTAATACTATTCCCTGCTTAATACTGCTCAGTAAATGATACTGGAACAACTAGGTACCCATCTGGAAAAAAATCAATAAGCCCCGATCCCTACCTCACACCTTAAATAGATACAAAATGGACTAAACCAGGGATCAAGCAACCTGTAGTCCAGAGCCACATGCAGCTGGCTGCATGTTTTTGTAAATAAAGTTTTATTAGAACACAGCCACACTTGTTCATTTACATAATGCCTGTGGCTGCTTTCACACAATGGAAGAGTTAAATAGTCACAACAGAGACTGTATGGTCTGTAACACTGAAAATATTTGTTATCTGTCTCTTTACAGAAAAAGTTTGCAGACCCCTGGTCTACACCGATATTTCTCTCAGTCTGAGGGAATATTTAGATGACATCCAGCTTCTGAACTGATGCCTGGAAAGTTTGAGGATTGCTAATCAGAAATTCTCATCATCTCAAAGTTTTAAGACTGGCGACATTAACATTTTTTTAAATACTCAAAACCTGACATCCTCTTTTGCAAAATATTAATATTTATTTCATTGCTGCCTTTGTGTATACAAATGCATAAAATGTGCTTGCATCAAAGGCAGAAAATTGTTCTTACTGCAGGTGGGCATAAAACCAAAGGAGTTATCAGGAGATGTGAACACAACAGTGGTCTCAACTACTACCCCTCACACAGGGGCCATCTCCTCAAGACCCCAACCAGTCTGGCACCAAGCCACTTTTGAATCTCTTATGTCAAAATGAAAGGCCCAGGAAATCCTCCACAGAGACCCCCAAGTACACATCACCCTTATGCATTCTGTGTATTTACAGTATCTGTAGAAATTGTAGAGTTGATTGTCACTCCATCTGAGACCAACTATTAGTACAACATCCTCTGAAGCTGAGCTGCCCGAGTTGCAACAGGCAGGAAGAATTTCTAGGAGATCCTGCTGGAGATGCTCCCTGAGCTTCCCTGCCTTCTGCCTCCCTGAGACTCGGCTCAGCGGCATTTCCTTTCAATGACTGCGCTGCTGGAGAAACTTTTTTGGTAAGAATTTAATTTTTCCATCATTCACTTTTCTTGCTTAACACAAAAAGCATTTTTATTTTTGTGCTCTTTCAATGAATAAAAAAAAATCCTACTTTTAATGAAGTAGGTACAAAGGATTGGGAGAGAAACAAGCCAGAGTCCCTGACTCCAGAACAGAGGTGAAATAAGCACGAGATGAATGAATGGAGTAAAAGAGAGTAGTGCGTGAGAAATGAGAAAAAAGGGAGTGTATAAGCAATTTCAGTACAGAGTGAAGCTTTTCGGGTTGGGGAGGATTATCATTGACAAAGAAGGAAGGAAGGAAGGAAGGAAGGAAGGAAGGAAGGAAGGAAGGAAGGAAGGAAGGAAGGAAGGAAGGAAGGAAGGAAGGAAGGAAGGAAGGAAGGAAGGAAGAAAGGAAGGAAGGAAGGAAGGAAGGAAGGAAGGAAGGAAGTTAGTTCTGCACGTAAAGCAGGGAGCACTGACAAAAGTAGTTGTTACAGGACACCCTGCCTCTGGGGAGCCCCTGGTTACTTTGTGGTTGCAGCTCAGATGGCTCATGTACTTCTCTGCCTCAACCTTTCCAGGTGCTCCGAGTTTTCCATGGATGGAATCCAGCATTTATCTCTATTGTCACTGAGACCTGCAGTTAAAGGCACATGGGACCACCTTAGGCTCAATAGGGCATCATCCTTGTACAGCTTTGTGGGGAAACAGTGTTAAACTTCTTCTCACTCTCAGATTTGGCACCAAAAGCCTCCCACTGCATAAACAGCATCCCATGGTTGGCTAAGGTTTCCATATCCTTAACTACCCATCTGGTTGAGGTCTGAGAACAGCTTTCCCTTAATTCAATCCAACAGCCCTTTACTGAGAAACTGTAATAGCCCTGGGCCTCCGGGGAGATCACTTGCTGACCTAATGGCTCTTAGAGCCCAGGAAGGGAAGACACGTATGGAAAATCCAATCGTGGTCCACAATGGTAAGCGCAATCAATGAAGTATGGTACAGAGTCGCTGTGATCAATATGCTGTGTGTGATGAGCTGGATGGTTAAGAGGGTGACACCCATGTCCCCAACAAGGCTGAGTACACAGAAGTGACTGACAACAGAATCGTCGAAGTGTCGCTCCCATTCTGCTATAAACCAATCGGTCTCAGAGCTGAACTTGGAACTGGTGAGCCTGGCATTGGCATAAGCCCCAGGTCTGACCTCGCAGACCCTACAGACCCTTTCTGCAACCACCCATGTGAGGTGGGGCTTGGCTCTGTTGGGTTGTCTACTCAATAATAAATGTATGCACCTAGACCTGAAATAAACCAACACGATTTAAATGACTGAACTAATATGAATCTGTGTCAGGTGAATTTCCACTTCAGCTCCCAGCAAAGCTTCCTACTTAGCAGAGTGCCTACTTCCTTGCACACAAACACTCTTCCTTATTTCTGATTCAAGTTGTTCTTATCATGATTGGACACGGTTCTTATCCCTCTTTATTTTGAAATCATGTATGGGTCTCATGATTTTTCTATTTATACCAAGTAACCATGGGTCTTTTAAACCTGAATTCAATATTTGGGGGTTTTTTTGGTTATGCCACATTTCAAACATATCTTAAAAAGCAAACACACATGTACCTGTGATCTGGATTTAACAAGGCGAATATTTTGCTACAGGTGCATCAGCTCCTTCTCTCAAATAAATAAACCACTGCAGATGTAACAAACACCCCCCCATCCCATCTGTCTTGTTTCCAATATTTTCTTGTCATTTCTTCTACCTTAAATCTTTGGAGTCATCTTTGTTGCTCTTGTAGAGCACTATAAGGTTGTTGTGTCTTTCAATACAATAGTAATTAGCTTCGCGAATTAGTCGACATTTTCTACTTGGTTTAGGCTGTAAATTATCCAAAGTAGAATAAAGTTTCAAATGGTTTGCTATTTCTCTTTTTATTTTCACCCGAGGACCTACTGATAACACATTTTTTCAAGGCAAAAGAAATTTATTCAATAGAATTATTTATACTCAATCCTATGTTTACTTCAAATAATTTCTTTTCTTGTTTTTTTTTTTTTCAAATACATTTTATCAGTCCGTTCTTAGACGAATGCCTTTCTCACACAAACATCCTGCATAGGAAGAAAAATCCACTTAAATTCTAAGTTGTCAGTGCATTCTGAGTAACAGCCCCATCTTGAATTCCTAAGAGATATAGTATTTGAATTTGAGTTCTGATGAGTTTATAATGGAAAGAATAAAACACTAATTAATGCAAAATGTACAGATCCAGGAAATAATACAGTTCTCAAAGATGGTACTAACTTTAAGCATTTGGTTGTTATTGATAAAAGCAACGAGAAGACACTCTGGGCTTTGTTCTACTAGGTTAGCGGCTATTGGGGAGAAAGAGGGTGTTCTGCAGCCAAAGGACAATGGGGTGAGGTTCCTAAGGTCCCATTACAGGAAGGATCATGTGCTCAGGGTAACATGTGCATGGGATAAGCTGTGTCCTCCAGGAGAGGCGCGATCTCCTGTGATCCAGGCAGGTAAGGTTAGTTAAGGAACAGAACAATCTCTCCCACAGATGGGACTTGGGTTATTTCAGTCAGCATTTCTGGGATCCTCTGGGAATCTTGTTAAAATGCAGATCTGGATCCAGTAGGCCAGGATGGGGGCTGAAATTCCATATTTCTGTCAAGATCCCAGGTGATGCTGATGGACTGTGGGCCACCTGTTGAGTTGTAGGGCCCATGATAATCCATGTCCTCTCTCTTATAGAGAAGGGGAGGATAGGAGTAGAAAGATGTGATGTACAGGCAGAGGAAAGCAGAGAAATATAAAAGAAAGCAAAGGATCATAAAGAGAGATGAAGAATAGGAAATTTGAAAATATGGCCCTTCCAGCATCCCTCCCTTCTAAGCCCATGCCAGCCCATTAGGGTGGCCACTAGGTCCTTACATGGCTCCACCCAGAGCTCAGGAGCTTCAGTGCCTATGGTGGGGCAGAGGGAGCCACCTGGTGACGTGGACTCTTCCAACAACCACAGATGTGAGTTTTCAGATGGTCCCTCAGCCGGAGCCAGGCAAGTCAGAATGCTTCCCCAGACTTCTGAACCCATCCTTCTATACAGGGAAATACATGCCAGTAGCTAACCCATGGAAGGTGGAGGGGAGGCAGGGGCAGGGCTCCCTCTTGGGTACAGCTGAGCCAGAGACCACTTGAATCATCCTCTTCACAGTGTGGTTGGACTCCCAAATCACCTAGACTGATTCAGATCTCAAGGCTGGCCCACTCCCAAGACCCTAATAATGACAGTGGCTCACTGTGCCTAATGTTTGTGCAAACAGTGCAGTTTATACTCAATACCCATCTTCCAAGGGGTCTTGCAAGGAGGGTGCCTATGTGACCAGCCCCCAGTAAATACCCTGGATGCTGAGTCTCTAATGAGCCTCCTCCCTGGTTGACAACACCTCACATGGATTACTATAACTTGTTTTGGAGGGAATTCAGCACATTCCACGTGTCCCCACTTGGAGAGGACTCATGGAAGCTTATCCTGGTTTCCTATGGACTTCACCGCATGCACCTTTTTCCTTTACTCATTTTGCTTTTTATCCTGTATAAATCATAGTTTTATGACTACACACTGGTCCTGTGAGTCCCCTCAGTGGATCACAGAACCTGAAGATCCTGGGGATCTCCAGACACCTTGGAGGAGAAAAAAATGCAGCTCTGCCAACACCTTACCCAGAGGACCCAGCCAGGTATAGTGGGCTTCAGACCTACATAATGGCTCTGTCTTGTGTTGGGCCACCAAGTGCCTGGTAATGTTTTAGAGTAGTAGCACAAAACTAAGAAAATGACAATAATACTTTTGCTAATAAAGAGTGTAAATATTTCAAGGAAATTTTTTAGAATCTTAAATTCACTCTGAAGTAAGTCAAGCAGAGAAAGTCAATTATCATATGGTTTCACTTATTTGTGAAACATAAGGAATAGCATGGAGGACATCAGGAGAAGGAAGGGAAAAATGAAGGGGGGAAATCAGAGGGAGAGATGAACCATGAGAGACTAAGGACTTACAAACTGAGGGTTTTAGAGGGGAGGGGGGTGGGGGGTTGGGTTAGCCCGGTGATGGGTATTAAGGAGGGCACGTATCGCATAGAGCACTGGGTGTTATACGAAATTCACTCTCAAATTAATGGCAGCAACCCATAGATTAAAAACAACCACCTGAAGAATGGGTAGAGCCTCTGGGAGGGTCTGTGCTTTAGGATTAAGAGCAGGTACTCTGTGTGAGAGGGGCCAGAGAGCAGCCAAATCAGCCTGATCTTCTTCAAGAAACTGTAGGTTTAATCGCACAATTATCAACTAGTGCTACTCACTGTGGTCAGAGTCAGCCACATACGGAGTCAGGGGCAGAGAGATTAATTCACTTAAGCTGTGGTGATGGCTGAAGGAAATGCAAGGATGAGTCCCTTTCCTAGAGGAGATCAAAATGCAGAAGGAATGCCCGCACTGGAGCTTCAAGAACCCCTGAGCTGAGACAAAGGGCTTCAAAGCCAGGCAGAGCAGGGAGTTCAAGAGAAGCGTCCTGCCAAAAGGTAGATTCCACTCATGCATTCATCTAGTAAACATTTACCAACTTTCTGCTCAGGCCCATGCACCGTGAAGTGCTCAGGACACAGAGGGAGAAGGTGGGTCTCTGTAAGCGAGCTCCCCAGGTGTGGGACACCAGTCTTGACTGAGTAATGGCCAGTAGGACTGATGGGTTCAAGCATACGTCCTCACCTGCGTGGTCTAGGATCAATAATGCCACTATTCTTGACCCTTACTTCCCCTGGGCTCCTTTAAACAAGGTGCCAGACGGTGGTGCTTGGATATGGTTCACCCCAAGCTGCTAAGCTGAAAAACAGGAATTGTCACAATTTTGCAACCATGTATTGGGGTGGGACGGGGGTAAAAATATGAACCTTGATTAATACAACTAAGAATAAGCATGCATTAACACCTGATTTCGAAAAAACAAGACTTAATTTGAAACAAAAGTTCTCCATATAAATTGATGCTTCATTAAGCTTTAACTGTTATTCACTCTTAATTAATGTTGACCTTAACCTTGGTTTAGACCTGGTGTTCTTAGAATCAGCTCAACATCAGTATCTACTTCTGATCACACATTTGGCAAATGCATGTTTAGGGTATTTAAGTCAGCCAGCCCCCCAAGCACAAATTCTCTCCTATTTTGTTCTTTTACCTAATATTAGACAACTGACTACTTCTAAATTCAATTTAAATCAACATTTATCAATGAACTATAAAGAGGTCCAGAGATAAAAAATTAAATAGACCATAATCTATGAAGTTATACTAAGTAACAGAGTTCTAAAGAAGTTCAAATGAGGCCAATTTGTTACCCAACGAGTATTAAAATTTTGTTGCTTGTTAGTGTTACAGATAAGCTACGACCTAACAAGTAATAGCTTTTTCCCTGCTACTTTTCCTCTTACCATGACAAGAAAATTTTTTAAGAGTTACATAATATCCTTAGCCTAAATTAAATGGAAGCTAAACTGTATATTTTTTATTGTGAGTAAATACTCATAATATAAAATTTACCACTTTGGCCACTTGTAAGCATGCAGTTGTATACCATTAACAATCACACTGCTGGGCAACCATCACCACCATGCATCTCCAGAACTTTCTCATCTTCTAAACTGAAACTCTGTCCCCATTCAACAGTAATTCTCCATTCCTCCCTTCCCCAAGCCCCTGGCAAGCAGTTAAAATGTATTTTTTTAAAGATTTATTTATTCATGAGAGAGAGTGCGTGTGAGTGGGGAAGAGGGGGAACCAGAGGGAGAGGGAGAGAGAGAATCTCAAGCAGACTCCCCACTGAACGCAGAGCCCGATGTGGGGCTCGATCCCAGGACCCTGAGATCATGACCTGAGCTGAAACCAAGAGTCAGAAGCTCAACCGCCTGAGCCACCCAGGTGCCCCAAGTGTTTTTTTAATAATAAGAAGAAAGTAATTCCTTCCCCACCTGACAAATCTTCTTCAGGCCACACCCCTCCATCCGTTGCCCCATCAAACAACTGCAAACGAGGCCGATGTTTACCACACTCTACTCTCAGAGCTCCTCCTTCAGGGCAGACTATGATTTGAAGACTCCAAATGCTGAATATGTAATAAACTTCATATATTTTAATATTCAAAAAATCAGGCAAGCAAAATTTAATTCTTCTCAAAGAAGCAAGGGTATGTCATCAGAAGCAGAAACTACGTCAGCGGTGTAAGATAATTTAATGTAGTTATGATTCCAAAGAATCCCAGAGATCTATCCCCCATGAATTACAAGGGGCCACACAAGTGCCCAAGTTCCTGCTGGAGCTGGACCTTTGTCCCTCAACACGCCATCATCCATAGGGAGACTGCCCATTACGTGTATTTTTAAATGTTTGGGGTCCTTCAGAAATCTCACTTAATCATTAGAGGACTCAGAAGAATGAATTTCCTTAACTGAACAACAGCAAGGTGATATCAGCTACTGGATTATGGAACAAAAAATACCGTAGGTTGTATGTGACTTCATTCCTTCGATTTCACACTATGTTAAGGAATAATGGGAAGACGTTTTTCCATATTTCACTACAGTACAGAATTGTTTTACTTTTACTTATTTCATAAATTAAACATGGGTATCATATTTTAAAATGCCACACGTGTCTTATATTCACTTGAAAACATTTTCAAGTACTTTAGGAGACTCCATCTCTATATTTGATCTGACAGATTTGCAGCAACATGGAGTAATTGGTGTAATTCATACTCTGACAAAGGTCTCTCAGTGAAGGAACATACCGAGATGCTTTCTTCCCGTCGATACTGCTTCCAGTTCCTCCCGCCGTCACTGAACATGAGGACGTAGCTGGTCACCCAGTCAGAGCTCCCGTACCCTCCCTGGGTGGCCACAGCTGTGACCTCCATTCTCTCTCCAAGGTCAATCTGCAGCCACTGGTATTTATCTGACACAAGTGGAGACCAGCCACCAGCCCCTTTGAGTGGAAATAGAAACAGGAAAAAATAGTAAAGGGAAAGAATTCTTTAAGAGCTACATTATCCTGTAAGAATGGGATCATAAATAAAATTTATGAAAATCATAGTTCCAAATTCTAGAACATATAACCCCCCATGATTACACACACACACACACACACACATGCACTCAAAACCACGGGTTAAGTAAACAGATGAATCCTACATTCATCATTAATTGCTTTGGTTTTTAGCTCATAACCCCTGACTCTGCTGTCCCCCGGTCCCACGCAACAGGTGGACAACTACACACCATGTTTCCCACCATGTGGCAATATCAGCTTAAAACTAGTGTCTTTACTGGCCTGTATGTATGACTTACCTTTGGCTGGACCTAAAGGAAAATATTCAGACCATGGTAGAACTAAAAAAGCTTATTTCTGGAATCCGAACACGAGGAAGTACCGTAGTGAATGTTGGGGTAAGAACAGTGGTGATGGCCAAACCGTACACTCGATATGCTTACAGATTCATGCAAGAAACAGGCATTTCAAAGAACGATCTGAAACGCAGCGTGGCAGGGACGGAGGTGAAGGTTTTTCTGTGCAGGGAGGGAGAGCTCTGAGAGGCCGCAGGGAGGCTGAGGGAGAACCCCGAGCGAGTGAATAAGAAGGACGTTCTCAGGTATTGGAGAGAACAGCCGCAGAGCAGAAATCATGATGCTTTGTTTGGTCCAGTGAGAAACAGATGAGAAACAGAAAAGTTAGAGCTCCCCGAGGATATCCTGTTGACATATTTTGTTCTTCTGGTGTCACAGAAACATGAGTTTTGAATTTGCATTTAGATGTCACATTGACTTTTCTGATTTTAAATTAATAAGCAATAAAAAATTGGAAAATAAGCTTGAAACACCTTCTGGAACCGGTGTTTTGCTAATTATCTGTGTCTAGAAAACACGAGTAATGTAAACAATGCCTAATATGACAAAAGGAGTCTTTAAAACAATTTTTCTGGCACTGTTCTGGTACCGCACGTGAGGTTCTCATAATGAGGTCGAATGCATTAGACTTGATTGTCTGTGCATCAGATCGTTGAATGCATTAGACTTGATCGTCTGTGCATCAGATCGTCGAATGCATTAGACTTGATCGTCTATGCATCAGATCGTCGAATGCATTAGACTTGATCGACATTGAGCGTCTTCTCGTGAGGAGCTCTTACTGACACCCACATTCGGTTTGCTAACGCCAGTAGGGCTGAGAGTATGTCAGGAGGTGTGTGACAGGGTTACAGGATGGCTGGGAGGGAAACGGAAGTGGGGCGCTTGCATCAGGGTGCGGGGCGTCCCCAGGAGGTGGGCAGTACATGTCTTCACCACGTCCTCCATTAGTCGCACAACGTGTTCATGCACGAGCTTCAGTAAAGTCTAAAGCTCACAAGTTCTCTAGAACCCAGATTCTTTCTCATTTCTTTCTACCCTGGTTTCCCGCACTGAATCTTTGTTCAAATATTCCAAATTTTCCTCTCAACTCTACCGCAAGCCCAATGCCTTTTCCCTGGACCCAGAAGCCCAAATATGCTGCAGTTTTGGTTGTTCTGTAATGCATTTTTAAACTTTGTATTCTGAAGAGCTGCAAACATGATATAGGGGAGTCCTGTCTACTTTGTACCCAGTTTCCCCCACAGTTAAGATCTTACGTCATCGTGGGACTTGTATCAAGACTAAGATATTTACACGGGTACAATATTAATGAAATGATAGACTTTATTTTGATTTCCCCAGTGTTCCCACTAACTCCATTTTTCTGCCCCAGGATCCTGTTTTGACATTGAGTCTCCTCTGTGTCCCCCAACCCATGACAGTTTTGCAGTCTTTCCTCGCCTCTCATGACTGGATTGGTTCCACTGTTTTGTCCGAGGGTCCCACTAACAGTTGATAAATGGAAGTCTTTCTGTATTCTCTCTGAGAGCTAACTAACAGTCCGAGGGACATTACTCTGCAGCTGGGTGTGATTTTATAATAGTCACAAAAATAAACTTAAAAATTAGGCGTTGGCATTTAGCTGATCGTTTTAACGTGGAGATTCCACGTTTGAAATTCTCTATGGATCAGTTCAAATCTCCGAGAAACTACTCAAAGTCCTGTATCCTAGCTCATCCTAGTTGGTAGTAAAGTTCTGTAGAAGTACTGATGATACACTTGCCCGCATTTCGCCATCCTTCCCTGTCAATTTTAATCTCTCTTGAAGCCAGGAAGTATCATCCGCATGGCATCACCCGCGTGGAGAAGCACAGTTCAGTAAACACATCATGGTGTCTCCAGCATGTTGCCTCAGGACCGGTCTCTCCCATGGGTGCAGCGGCCCACCTGCCAATCAGGCTTCCACACGCGCAGCTAAGACCCTGAGCATCTCCTATTCCTTACCTGCAGTGAGGAGGTGCTACTGGTGTGCAAATTAAGCTCTTTGATTACCTAGAGGCTGTGATCAAGGGATGGAACATCGGAATCCCCTATGCCAGGCGGCGATTCGCTTTAGCGGGATAACAGGGTCCCGCAATCCCCAGAGCGCTGCCGGGTGCTGATGTGGGCTGCTGGGCATTCCCTCCCGTGTGCACTGCGGACTGTGCGTTCCCACCACCACCTGCCTCTCTCCCACCTCCGCCACTTCCTGAATAAAGTGTCAAAATGTGTACAAAGGAAAATCTATCCAAGGGGGGCCCACTTGCACAGAACAAAGTCCCAGTGCCTGGGAGGCCACCCCACACGAAACATCCTTCTCACTCCTCGGGAAAATGTGGTGCGTTGGTGCTGTAAGGAGGATGCGGCGGGAGGATGTGTTAAGCACCCAGTGTTTTCTCTCCCATCGGTTGCCGTGCACTGAAGACAAGGGACTGTCACCGCCGTGGCTTCTAGGTGAATGAGGGGCCACAGCCCAGGCGCTGAGCTTTCCAGTCACCTTATTACTGAAGGGTCTGTTGCCTGCCACTTCGCACCAGATAGAGGTAAGACCGTGCAGTTTATCAGTTACCCAGTATTGTTTGCTGACCACCAACCAGACTGTATTTTTTTTAAAAGATTTTATTTATTTATTTGAGAGAGAGAGCACATGAGAGGGGGGAGGGTCAGAGGGAGAAGCAGACCCCCCCGCCGAGCAGGGAGCCCGATGCGGGACTCGATCCAGGGACTCCAGGATCATGACCTGAGCCGAAGGCAGTCGCTCAACCGACTGAGCCACCCAGGCGCCCCCAGACTGTATTTTATATCGATCTGTCGCAAGGTTTCTGTTTCTAGTTAATCCTGTGTGACTGCTTCCCCTGCCTTTGGTTGGCTCAGACACAGGCAGGGACGAGTCCTCGGGGAGAGGAAAGGTTGAATGGGAAACTCTCAGCAGGGCCTCAATTACTCTGCCCACTGATCACGATGACAGTGACCACGGCTCCTGGTGGTCACAGGGCTTGCGCTCTCACAAACTGTTGGCTTTACACAGAGAAGAACATTACCTGGGGGAGAAAAGCCAAAGCTTATGCCTTCTTCAACCTTCAACAAATACCAGAGCAGCAAACTGTGAGAGACTCTTAACTCTAGGGAACTAACTGAGGGTTGCTGGAGGGGAGGGTGGTGAGGGGATGGGGTCACTGGGAGATGGGCATTAAGGAGGGCACAGGATGGAATGAGCACAGGATATTGTATGCAACTGATGAATCACTAAATTCTACCGCTGAAACTAATACTACCCTATATGTTAACTAACTTGAATTTGGAAAAAAAAAAAGATATCTATGGAAACAAAAGTCAAGTGGGTTAATTTGAAGTGAACAGACCTACCCATCCTCAGGGCATCTATATGCAGAGCAGATAAATGGCTAAGCTGCAATTGTTGCCAAGGGAAGTCTCCCCCCACGATCATTACTGCATTGTCCCAAATGGGATCTCATCCAGAGATGGGTGCTCTTTCCTCACTTACACGCATCTCAATCCACAGAAGATTTACTCCAAGTTCCAGGCGGGGCCCAGCGTGCGAGGGAAGAGCAGGAGAGAAGCAGGAACCCCTTGCTGCCTTCCCCAGGGAGATGACTGACATCCCCAGGAAAGGGGGCCCGGCAGGCAGACGGGCTCCGTGGGTGGGTGCCCCCCTGACCTCCCCACTCAGAGGTCCTCATGCTGCACACGCTGAAGCCTGGGTCAGACCCTGCCCATGTTACTGAGGGGATTAAAGCATTTGCTGCAGTTCTGATTCCTTAGGAGGCAATTCCAGCTACCTCCTGGTAGCATTTCTAGCTATCGGGATGGAGTAAGCCCAGAAACCCCGCCTCTGGGCTTGCCTAGGTGTGCTCTGCTTCCCTTCCTGTGGCTTCCTG